>NW_027468674.1:20179426-20249426 GCF_046254945.1 Alosa pseudoharengus | reverse complement strand
GCATATATGCACTTATACACTATGCATGTTTACACACACACACACATAGGAATATGTGGTACATACATAGGAGAGCACACACACACACACACGTACAGTGTACGCATATTTGTGTTGGTGTGTGGCTATAAATGGTAATATGCTTGTTCTTTTATCCTGCCTTTGGAGGTCGAAGAAAGGGAAAGAGAGAGAGGGGGGGTATAGGAAGAGAGAGAGGGAGAGGGATAGAGGGAGAGGGGGAGAGTGAGTCATTGAGAGTCCACCTCTTCTCTGATTCACTGTCTCTTTCCACTGGTACTCTTTTACTCCAAAACACACACACGCATACTCACTCACCCTCTGCCAACAGTACACACACACACACACACACACACACACACACACACACATACAGTATATACACACTCACTACACACACATATACACCCCCCTGCTGGTACCTCCTACTGATCCACATGCTTTCTCTCAGTTACGCAGACATGCTCTAAAAAGTGCAGACACACACACACACACACACACACACACACACACACACACACACACACACACACACACACACACACACACAGATTCTTCCACACAGCCACTTAAGCGGCAGCCTCTCCTTTCTTCTCGCCTGTTTTGGTTCTCGTCTGCCATGCAGCAGGATGGGTTCTGTGACAGGTCTAAAAGGGCCTCCACCAACACACACACACACACACCACACACACACACACACACACACACACACACACACACACACACACACACACACACACACACCGGGACAGCTTTGATCTCTCGGCTGACAGCCCACTCGGCCTACCTTCCCTACGGGCCTGTTTTTCTACAGACAGACGCCGTGTTTTAGGGTGCTGTTGGCGGAACAGCACAGGGTGTGTGTGTGTGTGTGTGGTGTGTGTGTGGTGTGTCTGTGTGTGTGTCCGAGTGTGTGCGCGTGCGTGTTTTGGGGAGGTGGGAAGAGGGGGTTTGCGTCTTGGCCAATTGGCACTACACTCTCTGTGGTGCCACTCAGCAGGTAAACTGGACGTCTAGATGCAGGACCGCAGAAATCAGCTCTGAAATCAGAGTTGTTGCTTCATGCTTGCAGACAAATGGGGAGAGAGGAAGAGACACGTACATCTGACATCAATGCAATAGACAGTAGACTAGAAATGATTGCTAATTGTCAACCCAAAACTAGCTATTGCCAATGATTACTACTGAATGTTTACAAGTACTGTAGTGTTTATGTATATTTGGAGATACAGTACATGGGATATACCAGGGATTTGTATTGGATTGTGTGGAGAACACAGCGTGTATTGCTACAGCCTTACTTGGCTGGTAGTACTGGTCAGCATTGGACAGCACAGTCTCCTGTTGCTGTAGGCACTGAAGCAGCTGTCAGATATCCTTTCTGTGATTGCTCCTGTGTGTGTGTGTTTGTGTGTGTCTGTGTCTGTGTCTGTGTGTGCGCGTCTGTAGGGAGCAGCACCTCAGCTGTTAACGCAACGCCTTTTCAACCCGCTGCATGAATTTTAATGCCCCCACTGGACTAACGTACTGTATGATTGCATGTTCCTAGCGGTCTCACTAGTAGACCTGTGTGTTTAGCGCAGGCTAATTTGGTCAGGCTTGGCCAGCCGTATCCTGTGACTCGGCTGGCGTGGTGTGGTAGATGGGTGGTAGAGTGCGGTGTTTGTGTTTGTGTGTGTGTGTGTGTGTGTGTGTGTGTGTGTGTGTGTGTGTGTGTGTGTTTTTAAAAAGGTAGGGAACAGGTTTGGCTCGCTGGTAGGTGCTAGTGTTTTTTGTGTGTAGAGAGAGAGAGAGAATGAGAGAGAGAATGAGTGGGGTGCGGTGGAGGTGCCAGGGCTGGCTCAGTCACGTGAGCGGCTCTGGCCGAGGCACGTCTGTGCCCACTGTGGAGAGCAGTAATCACATCAGCGAGAAAGTGGGCAGCAGCATGGCCCCCTCCCAGACACTCACCATGCCACACCATACCACACCATACCACACCATACCACACCACACCACTCACCATGCCACACCACTCACCATGCCACACCATACCACACCACACCACACCACACCACACCACACAGCACCACACCACACCATACCACACCACACCACACCACACCACACCACACAGCACCACACCACACCACACAGCACCACACAGCACCACACCACACGACACCTTACCACACCACACCACACAGCACCAAACAGCACCACAGCGCAACACAGCACCTCATCTGCTCCTCTTATTGCTCTCCACTGTGAACCATGCCTGCTGCTTTCTCTTCTTTTCTTTTCTTTCTTTCTTCTTGTTTTTCCTTTACTCTCCGTTTGTCACTTGCGTTATAAATTGCTTCAATAGCTATCTATCTATCTATCTATCTGTCTGCCTATCTGTCTATCTGTCTATGTAGCTACCTTTCTATCTGTCTATCTATCTATTTCTATATGTTGTATTCTATATTCTATCATCTTTTTTTCTTCCATTTTCTCCTCTTTTCTCTTTCCTTCAAATCACCTCTCCTCCTGTCAGCCCTTCCATCCCTCCATCGCTCCCCTCCTCCCCTGCTCCCTTCTTCTCCTTGTGTACAGTATGTGGCCTCTCTGAAAGCCACTCTGAAAGTAGCCACATGAGAATGATCATGGTGTGTGTGTGTGTGTGTGTGTGTGTGTGTGTGTGTGTGTGTGTGTGTGTGTGTGTGTGTGTGTGTGTGTGTGTGTGTGTGTGTGTGTGTGTGTGTGTGTGTGTGTGTGTCTGTGTGTGTGTTTAGCCATAGCCCACCAGCAGTATCCACAGGGTTGAAAAATACACTTGCACATATACACACAATACACAAATACACACACACACAGCTCCCTTGGCATACCACGCCGCGCGCTACAGGGTAATGGTCTGAGACTCGCTCGCAAAAAATAAACAAGACTGGTTCCATCCGGCTCCTGTCAGAGGCTGCTGCTGCTGCCGCCTCCTCCCATCCAGCTGACACCAGAGCCGCCTCATCAAAAAGCTAACCTGTGCTGCCCCCGGAGGAATGCCGCCAAACAGCAAGAAACAGAGCGAGAGCGGGGAGAGAGAAAGAGGGAGGGAGGAGGGAGGGAGGGAGGGAGGGAGGGAGACGAGGGATAGAGAGGAGGAGGGAGGGGGAGAGAGGGAGGGAGGGAGAGGAGAAGGAGGGAGGGAGCGTGACAGATAGCAGTTGCTCATGCTGTCTGACGTGAGAGAGCTTTTGAAACATGATAGAGACAAAAAGAGAGCAGGGAAGGGGGGGGGGGTATTTACCAAAATCTCCTCTGATGCTGCAGCTAGGGGTTTTACAAAACTCAAGCAAAGATAGGTAAGGAAAGTAGTTCAATGAGTGAAATTGTGTGTGTGTGTGTGTGTGTGTGTGTTGTTTTGTCTTTCTGTGTATTTGTGGGTGTTTATGTACAGCATATGCATGTCTTTCTTTGTGTGTGTGTGTGTGTGTGTGTGTGTGTGTGTGTGTGTTTGGAGGTAAATATCACAGCAATCCCACTCCCCTAACACTAGTGTGCACGAAGAGAGGTGACTGGAGGCTGCTGGTGGACGCCCGCCTGTGTAGTGGAGCGAGTCTGCAGCAGAGTAGACATTCTCCTCATGCCTTCAGCAAAGCCTGTGAAATCAGCAGAAAATCGCTTCTTAAAGTCTTACTCGTCTAATCACTGGTGACTTAGTAGGCCCTCTACTGACCATGGCCAAGAGGCCCCTGAAGAGCCGTGAAAGTGCCCCGTAATGCCCCCCGAATTTTAAAGAAGACACAAACAAACAGGCCGAGAGACAGTAACGTCGGACAATTTGAATAAATCCCCCCCCCCCCCCCCTTGTTTGTTGCCAGTGATAAGATGATAATAGTCTGTCCAGTTGGAATTCGGCATGCAATGTTGTGCCAAATTCTGTAAGCGATAGCAAATCAGTGAACACGGAATGCCACTGCATTTTGGAAAGAGTGCAACAGAAATGTACTTTACTCTCTAATGAAAATACAAGTTTCCGTGATAAAGATTTATTAATTACACAACTTGTACATACAGTACATACGGTATTGTCTGCTGAAAGTGTTATTAGGTTTTTTTTTTGTAGATGTTATCTAATTCAAACAGGTCAGGCAGTTAAAGATTAAAAATGGTTTAGGACCATGTGAGATACTTTGTGCTTTTGTGGTGAGCGACTCTACCTGTATCCGCCCTCAGACAGGAAGGGGTTAAGTGCTGCTGCTCTGTCACAACGGTGTTCCTGAAGGTCAGAGAGCTCTCACCAGGATACCGGAGTCTTGTCGCATAGCTCCAGGGCTGATCGTAACGACGGGCACTTCACGTTTGTCCGTTCATTCGCTCGCACGCAGCTCCGGAAGCATCCACCGGCCGGCCAAGGGTGTTGATTTATTCTCCTGTCGGACAGAGCAGGAAGCCACCGTGACTTGGGTGGATGAACTCCAGGACGTGGCTCACACTTTAAAAGGGCTGTGCCATTAAAATGACACTCTGGCTAAATCTACACGGATAGAACACTTAAAACGAATGTGTTGTCCCTATCTGGACACAGAGATGTGTTAAAAAACAATGCAAGTTGTGCTATTTCAACACATATTGTGTAACAAATATAAAAAGGAAACAACACAAACTGTGTTTTCCCTATCTGGACACAGATATGTATTAAAAACAAGTTGTGTTTTTTTCAACACATTCATTTTAAGAGTGAACTAAAGATGGCCACAGAACAGGGTGGATGTAGGCTGTGCTGAGCAGTTGTGTTGATCAAGGTCTTCACCTCAGAACGTGTTATAGTTGAGTCAGACTTGAATATTGATGATTAGTTAATGAAAATCTGACCTTGCTGCTAGTGCACACAATGATATTGATGATTAATCAATAATAGGCCACTTTGCTGCCTATTGTAAGTGCACACAACCTGGGACAAAAGGAATGAAGAATTAGTACTATTTCTGAGGTCCTCATTTGAACTCTAACTAAGAAACACATTCCTTGGACAGCATTCAACAACAAAAATGCTTTTGAAGTTGTGATGTCTAATTAATTGAATGCAGTTTACTGTAGGTTACTATTTCAATACTTTGAAACTACTATATTTGTCATCAGTGTTCCTTGTTGTGGTTTTGATCTGTGTGTAATCTGTCCAGAATGTCTCAAGTCTCAGTTGGTCAAGTTTCTATTCAGCTCGGACGCCACTTATGACCTGATGCTCATCTGATGCATGTGTCTTTTTGTGTCTGTTTTGCAGCACTTACAAAACCCGGCAAATTTCCACACGGCAGCCACCGAGCTTCTGGACTGGTGTGGTGATCCACGGGCCTTCCAACGACCCTTTGAGCAAAGCCTCATGGGATGCCTAACGGTGAGGCCAACACACACACACACACACACACACACACACACACAGAGACACACACACATCTATTATATATACACACATAATATACATGCACCCAAACGCATATTATACTCTCTCCCTCTCTCACACACGCACACACACACACACACACACACACACACACACACACACACACACACACACAAACACAGACACACATAGACAACTGTACTCTTTTAGTTGTTGAGTTGACAAAGTCCACTCTCATTTACCCTGAAGTGACTATTCATTGAGAGCTTTTATAGACAGTGTAGATTGCACATCCGCAACCCCGCAAAGTAATCAATGCGCTCCTCTAACTAAAGCATGTTCTTTAAGTAATTCGGCTTTGAAGGTTCCTAATTCCCCCATTTAAGCACTTGAACATCCGGCATATCTGCATGAGGTCTGTAAGAGCATTGGAAATTTAATTGAATACGTTTCCCTCTTGTAGAATCCCCCCCCCCCCTCCCCCTTCTCAACATGGCCAACTAATGATAGACTTTCGTCTCAGTGGGCGCTTTGCTGTTGGCGTAGTAGTTGTTTTGCCCCAGACCGTTACTTTGTGCGAGTCCTGAGAGAAATGCTTAGACGTCGTATCATGGTTTCGGGCATACAGTAGATCATCAGAGCTGCGCTACTGGAATTTGTCCTGACAGGAAAACAAACTGTTTTGGCTTTGGAAGTCTCCCCCTCTGCCCAAACAAGTTATGTCCTCCATTTTATTTAGGAGGCTACTCTGTCTCTCCAGCCATCCGTCTGTCCGTACTGTGAAGCCTGGGCTTTCCATGCCTCTGCCACAAGACCACACAAGCAAACCTCCACACCACCCATGTACCTCATTACAATTGGGCCAACCTACAAAATACCCAGAATATCAAAATATCAAACTTCAACACTAGCAAAGTACCTCACATGGCTGCACAGCTAAACTCTGTAATGCAGGCAGCAGTAGGAAAGACTTGATTTATATCACACAATTCATGCACAATAGTAATTGGCAAAGTGCTCAATGGGTAAAGTACAAATGAGCAGGTAAAAGAACAAAAACTAAGAAAAGTTTTAAATGCATTAAATCATCTAAAAGGAACAGTTGTGAAATGCTGAGGTTTGCAATTGAGACGCCACTTCAGCAATAGTTTGGTTAATTAATCAACGACTATGATGGATTCAGTGTTTCAGTTTCAGTTTGGTCTGAGTGTGAAATGCAGATGTTCATCGCCGTGTTCACATAGAATCTTATGAGCAGGAAATAAAGTTGTAGATTTCTTTCTGACCTCTGTTTGGGGGGTGATGATTCCCCAGTAAAAAAAAGAGATTTTCCTCTGAGCTGTGAATGCTGCCTTGCAATTCACGAGTTGTGCACTACAAGCTTAGCATACAGAAATCCTGATCTACTCACGAATCAAAACACACACACACACACACACTCAAGTACAGATACGCATATACTCAGCACATGCATACACATTAACACACAGAAGCATTCCAACACACACACACACACACACACACACACACACACACACACACACACACTCACTCTCATGTCACACCAGCACATGTCTAAACTCTGAATAGTTTGCCGTTTGCAGTGTTCACTCTGGCAGTCACATGATGTCTGTGAGGTTAGATCATGTGAAAATGAATGAATGTGATTACAGTGTGCCCTCCAGGCAACACTGTATGTCCTTATAGCACACTTTCTAAGTATAGTATAAGTATAAGTATATATACTTTTTTGTTCCCGTGAGGGAAATTTGGTCTCTGCATTTATCCCAATCCGTGAATTATTGAAACACACTCAGCACACAGTGAACACACAGTGAGGTGAAGCACACAATAATCTCGGCACAGTGAGCTGCCTGCTACAGCGGGGAGCAGTGAGGGGTTAGGTGCCTTGCTCAAGGGCACTTCAGCCGTTTCTACTGGTCGGGGTTCGAACCGGCAACCATCTGGTTACAAGTCCGAACCAGTAGGCCACGGCTGCAGTAGGCCACGGCTGCTTCTAACAAGCCATGACAACATCTTCATTACCACGATCATTCATAGCTTTGTATGAGTTATGGAAAGCTGTGGTATGATTGTAGGAAAAGGTCTTACGTGCAGATTATCGAGTATTTATCAACCATATCAGGAATGTGCTTAAGCCTGTCGCTCTTATCGAGGGATCGCCGCTGTGAAGAGTTTTGATAAGAATCTGTCACCTGTGCTCAGACACGACTCTGTCTCTCTACGCCATCTAAGAAGCTTCTGTCTTCATGCATTCCACTTTTCCGAGTGTGTCCTTGGTTCTGTTTTTATTCTTCTTCATCGTCTGTAAACTGTGGTTGCCAATGGAACTGTTTGTTTTGCTCTTGTCAGAGATAAATCGTTTCTATCTCTGGGAAAATGATTTGTAACTCGGCAGAACTAATTCTGTCTCCTTCTGGCTGTGGCCTGCGCTGGCCGAGAGGAGTAGGATACCGAATCGGCCGCCAGTCGACTCGTCGCGGCCAGAAGAAGAGCTGGAATTTAGTCTGCCAGGAGGCCTTAAATCTTATCAGTTCCTCAAAGCAAAAAAGAAAAAAAACAAACAACAGAAAGACTGTCTTTTTTTCTTTTCTTCTCTTTTTTTCTTGTTTTTTTCCCCTCCTTTACTTGAGTACCAAAAACCGCTGCTATTTCACCTCCTCCCGTGTGTAATTAAGGCGTCGAAAACGAGAGCCAGTCGTAACGTTTCTCTGGCCCGTGCTCAAATTACCGGCTAACGTAAACGAGCCTCCCATGCTGAGAGTTTAATTAGACAACTCACACACATATATCTTCCGCTTAATATGCATCTACTATAAATATGAGACTCTGAAAGTTTAAAAAAGGAAGAATAAAAAGATGCATATGATCTTTTTTGGTGTTAGAAAACATCAAGGCCTATACTTAGGGACGATAATGACATGGTTGAGGTAGCAGTGATTCCTACACTTGTGGGTCCTAGATGTAAACTTGAGAGAGAGAGAGAGAGAGAGAGAGAGAGAGAGAGAGAGAGAGAAGAGAAAGCAAAAGACGAGCGGGAAAATAAGTGAGGGATTCTCTTCTTGAGTCGATTTATAGTTTCTGGAAAAAATTAAAAGGAGTGGATGTCATGGCCGCACAGTTTTTCGACTCATGTTCCACCTCCGACCCCCCCCCCCCCACACACACACACACACCCCACATCACCCTCCCTCTCTTTCCAGCGGCCCCTGTGGCTCGCTTCAGAAGGTCAGTGGGGGGAGAGCGTCAGAGGGGTCTCCGGAGCAGATAATGGAAATGGTAAATCAAAGGGGCTCTCTGGGCTCTTTCCCCTGGTGATTTACAATGGCCTCCTGTGGCCTGTGGGGCTTTAGGCCTTAATACAGGGAGGTGGTGGTGAGGGTGGGGTTGGTGGGGTCGGTGGGGGGTGTAGAGGTGCTTGGCAGGAGTCCGTGCCATGGCGTCAGAAGACTCCTTTCTACCTTTATCTCTCCACACCCCCCCCCCTCCTCGCTCTCTACTTGGCTATAAATGTCAAGTGCCTTATGAATTTATCAGCCCATGAGTCATTAGCTTCTATAGAAAGAGAAGGGGGGGGGGGGGACACACGGGACCAATGATGCTTGTACCCTGTGTGTTTGTTTGTGTATGTGTGTGTGTGTCTGGGTGTGTGTAACTGTGTAAGTGTGCATTTTTGTGATTGTGTACGTCCTTAGGAGTAACAAAGTTTTGTGAATGCTTGTGTGTGACAGCGATTTCAAAAAAAGGATATACAATGTCCCTGAAGGCCTTTGTATTAGGAGTTGTCTGTGTGCTTGTGTGTGATGTAAAGTGGTTTTTATCTGGAGCTAGATCTCCTGTAGTATCTAGATGTGTATAATTCATGTGAATTATCTTGGTTGTCACCTCAATAAACTTCAGCCTAACCTGAGTTATTGTTTTGGTTGATGGTTTAGATAAAGCCCCTCTCCCCTCCTCTCTCCTCCTCTCTCTCCTCCTCTCTCTCCTCCTCCTCCTCCTCCTTTTCCTCCTCAGGTGGTCAGCCGTGTTGCTGCGCAGCAAGGTTTTGACCTGGACCTGGGCTACCGACTTTTGGCCGTGTGTGCTGCCAACCGGGACAAATTCACCCCCAAATCAGCAGGTAAGACCCTGCTTTATCAGTCATCACACCACACACTCCACATCACTCCACTCCCACACACACACACACACACACACACACACACACACACACACACACACACACGCACCAAATACTTTGTGAAGAAACAATCTCACTGTCTCACCTCAGTCCTCTCGACAACACAACAACCCCCCCCCCCCCCCCCCATTATCACACACACCACTACACACACACACACACACACACACATACAAACATACATGTTGTCACTATGGACCTTTGTGTCTTGAATAAAGTTGATTGATTGATTGATACGTACAAACACATGCATGCGAACACACACACACACACTCATTGCCCCAAAGATGACTATGTCGGGGTAATGTTTCTTTGCGTTGTTCTCGGCTGACACGTCAGCTGTTGCGATGGGGAATTGCATTATGGGATGGGACTGGGGAGGATGGATGGCTGGATGGAGGGCGACGCGTGGGTAATTAGCTTGTTTACTGTGGTGATGGAAATGTTTAACACAGTTGTCTGAGAATTCGGCTAACCTCAGAGAGAGTGGGGCGGCGGCGGCGGTGGTGGTGGGGACTGCAGGAGCAGCAGTGGTCAGCGTTTGCTGCGTTGGCCTGGTCTCAAAGTGTCGGCAAATACACTTCAGGGTGATGCTTTAACGAGAGCTGTTTGTGACTTATAAACAGTGATTTTGATTTGGGTTTCAGAATTGTAGATTACCGCCAAGCATTATTCTCTGTCGTGTGCACGACATCAATGTTGTCTCTCACTAGATGCAATATTTCATTTGATTTGTTGAATGCTATAATTTCAATGCCTTTAAAACCTATACGTGGCGCACCAAAAAGTAACTGCAGTAATGGGACCACTATAGTATTCTTAAATACAGTACAATACAGTGATATTTCCTTGTTGCATTTGTGCAGTCCAAAATATTGCATTTCCTGCATATGAACTGCATATAATTCCTCCAAAACTGCAGTCATTTTGATCCTCAGAAAACTGCAGTTGTGTAGTACAACCTGATGCAATGCAAACATCCTGGTTGTTGATGATGCTCTCCACATGTGTCTTGATTGCTGTAGTCTGCAGTTTCAAGCCCTCGTCATTAGCCACACACCACTATCATATCATACAGCCCACTAATGTCTCTCAAAGGTCTAATGTCCCTTTCAGGAATGCTTGAGCTATCCCAGACTGAATGAAATCATCACACAATCACTTAATCTCGCTCGTAAATCGCTCACATAGCATCAGCTCGCTCTCTCTCTCTCTGACACACTCTCTCTCTCTCTCTCTCTCTCTCTCTCTCTCTCTCTCTCTCTCTATCTCTCTCTCTCTCTCTCGCACACACACACATACATACACACACACACACACACACACACACACACACACACACACACACACACACACCACACATATGCAACTGTTACTTGGTGCAGGCTAGCGGTAAACTAAAACCAAACCTGTAGTGCTAGACTAATGTAAAAGGGCTTGTGATGATCTATCAGTGCTGACGTGCGCTTGGCTCGTCTCGGTATTGAGACGTATTTGGGTGTACTGAAAGATGCTGATGTCAGCTAGTTCCTGCGTGTTCAGTGCAGGTTGACAACCAGTGCAACTTGCTTTGCATTCATGACTGTTAAATGCATGGTGGCAGAGCCAGAGGAAGTATGCTCGGACCTAAAGTTATCGAGGTGATTTTATATAAGTATTCTCTGATTTAAAGATGCTATCCCTTTTCTAATCCAATACACTTTTCGTCAAATTCATCAAATCGCTCCTCACTTTCCGATAGCTGTCCGTTCTATGTGTGCATTTAAGTAAATGCACTTAAACGGTGTATTTACATATGATTACATATGTTTAAATGTAATATTTACCCTAAACAATCCTAGATCTGTAAAAAGGAAAACAAAGTGTCTCAAACTGAGCCATACTTTACGCTACAGCCAATCAACACTCACTTCAGGAGCAGAGAATGTAGTTTGTAGGAAGTTTGATTGACTGTTTAGGTCAAATATCAACAACCCTCTGTCAGAATCACAGATTGTAGCTCTGACTGGCAGGAGATTGTACAAGTGTGATGCCGACAGGGTCAAAGGTAGATAGGTCCGCTACAGAAAAACGTAGCAAACGATGACAGTCTGATGAAACCTGACGTCTCCGACTCGCAAGCATTTGTCAAAGTGGAAAATACAGATATCAAGTGTGCTGTTGCCTGCCAACATTTTGCACTCCCGCTGAAAAGGATACGCTGAATAAAAGATATGATATATAGGCAGTCAAAAAGCTGTGCCCAATGTGAAAGCCTTGTGGCGTGGCTGATTTGTGGTCCTCACCTGTCTTCGGTTAGGATTGAAATGCGTGAGGCACTCTGCTATGGCTCAAAGTTGACTTATTTGCCTCAGACATGGATTGAAATGCTCCGCGCATCTTGTTATGCATTAACACGCACGTAATGGGCTGTATTCTGCAACAATATGAGATCATGTAGTCTTTTTACAGTATACCGGGACTATTTAGTAGATGATATAAAATCCTAAATTGAAGAAGTCAGGAAGTCACTTTCTCAAATACGGTATTAATGTAGCACTCTGACCGTGGAGAACAGCAGCAATAGGCTCACTCTGCAGCACCCAAGAGATCCGCCTTCCCCGTAATGGACAGTGTGTGAGGTTTTTCCGCACCCCTCTCGTTTTGGACCGTCTCAGTTAATTCCTCGCATCCGTGTTTTATGAGTTCATCAAAGGTTGGCCCCCGCCGTCCGCCCTAAAATAATGTTCTTCTTCGCCAGTGGCTGGAAGGTAGGCGGAGCCAGAAGTATACGAGAAGGGGAAAGTTGGGGGGGGGGGGGGGGGGCTGCATCCAGACGGTGTTCTGAAACGGTTTCATGCCTAGTTGTGTACAGATATAAATATTGTGGACAGTTAAGTGGAATGATCTACCAAATCTTTCTGCCTCTCTCTCTCTCTCCACGCACACACACGCACACACACACACACACACACACACCCATACACAAATGAGCTGGGAAGCGAGCAGAGATCTGTAATCGCATGCTGCTTTTCTTTGCCTTGTGTCGCAGTACTGATGTGTTTATGGGGCCTGCCAGGGATCCGGGACAACGCCCTGTCGGTAGATAACAGTGTAGTGGACATTTCGATGACCCAGGTCGTTGAGTCTTTCTCTGGTGGTATCAACAGTCCGTTTCAGGACCCAGAACACAGAGCTGATAGCCACTGAGTGACCATTCCAACCCGTAGTAGCATCTGCGTGGAGCTGAGCTGGAGGGGTTTTTGGCTGTGGGCGGTTTAAATGTAATTAGTGGTATCATTTGTGAAACAAAGTAGTGTTCACTTAGTGGCATTGGTTTGCTTGTGTTTTTCTGATTCGACTGACAAGTTGAGCATTTGGTGCTGATCTTTCTGACTCAACATTGCTAATGAAAAAGAGCCATAGAGAGAAAGAGAGAGAGAGAGAGAGAGAGAGAGAAAGAGAGAGAGAGGTGTTTACAAAGTGCTTTAATCAATGTCGGCAAAGGCTCCGCCAAAGAGCGAGTCTCAGAGCAAAAGCAGGAGCCACGAGAGCTCATTCATTTTTAATGGTGGTCTTGATTACTGTTTGCGCTTGGCAGGGCAGCACCAAACTGTGCACTATGGAATGAATGAGAGAGAGAGAGAGCGCACGGCAGCTTTCGCAGGTGGGCCGGGGGGAGGGGGGTGGAGGGAGTGGGGGGAGGGCCGACAGAAAGCAGGTTGTGACCCCCGTGTGAATGGGATTAGACTGCTCTATTAATCTGTGATTACGGAGCCTATTTCTTCGAAGCCGGCGTGCACCAGCAGTGGCAGTGACAACTGTTACCGCGGCGTCTCCCTTGTTGTGTAAACTATATTGCGACTGATAGGGGCAATTATAAAGCTTTTTGCACACCCAACGGGAATTCTATATCATTCTCCATTTGAGATCCATTTCTCCCCATGTAGGATAATTGGTATTGTCCGCCACAAGAGTCCACATGGGGGAGAAAAAAATGCCTACTCATGATTCCCCCCGTGATAGGTCAGAGTGGGACATTCCAAATTGCTTGTGCTTCAACAGACTCTCGGAATGCCTCTGTTGTTGGTGCTGCAAAAGAACGCTTTTTTTGGTCTGTGTGTGTGTGTGTGTGTGTGTGTGAGTGATTGAGTGAGAGTGGAGTTTGTTATAAAAGGTTGATTTTCACTGCCCCCCCTCCCCACTATTGTGCCAGGCTCGTATTCAGTTAACACAATCTTCTCATACCATTATCGTGGCACAGACCTTTCAGCGTGGAGATTAAACAAGGATAAAGAGGTTGTATCACTCAGTGAAACAAGCTGTGCTGGCTTAGGCCTTTCTCATTATTTGGGCTTTTTTGTCGAAAGCTCAAAACGCTATTTGACTGGGTGTTGATATATGTTCTCTCACTTTACCAAAACCTGTTAGCAACTTGTCTTCAAAGTTAAATATCTTTACACTTATGAAGCCGTATTGATTTCGCTCATTTGGCGAAGCCGACTGGGTGCTTTCTAAAAACACATTAGCCCTGTAGTTGTGACAATTTAGACTTCAGTAAACAAATATAGTGGTGCAAGAAGGAGCAAGTCAGGAGTCAAAAGCACAACTACGGCAGAACACAACCTTGAGGCAGTTTGGCTTCCTGACAGGTAGAGCCAGTTTGTGCAATGCACTTTTCATGCATGACTTTTAGATGGGCCCTTTTGTTACATGACAGCCTAATTGTTATTTTTTTGTCTTGTGCTACTCGAAAGCTAGTGTAAGTTCCTAAGGTGCTCACTGGTGGAGTCGTAAATGCTATTGTGGCACTACAAGAGTTTCTGTTAAGCCATAGCATTAATGTATAGTCCTATATAATGTGGTCCTCTTTCGTTATGAATAGCTGCTGTCAACCTCACGCGCTTCCCTGTCATTACAACAACTGCCTTGAGGTCCACGATCCACGATTTAAGCATTCATCCGTTTCCCTTTGAAGAGAAAGCTGTATCTGTCTGAGAGTTTGTTTGGATAGTTGTGGTCTTGAAGAGAGACAAACCTCTGATTGGGTTGGTCTGTTTGCAGACAAGTGGTAAGGTCAGGAGCAGTGTGTGTCACACCATCCGAAGCATCACACACATCCCTATGTAATTTCCTCCAAGTGCTCTTTCTTTTTCTTTCTCTCTCTCTCTCTCTCTCTCTCTCTCTCTCTCTCTCTCTCTCTCTCTCTCTCTCTCCATCCAGCATGGGCTTGCACTGAGTAACTGCTAGTTTAGCTGTGGTTTCTTCCTAAATAGAAAATAACACAGAGGACTGCAAACATGGCTGGTGGTCATGCCCGGGTGTTTTAGAGTGTCAGAAACGGCGGGACTCGCTCCAAGAGGCCGGCTCTCCCCGAAGCCAGCCGGCTCCCACAGCAACGCCTGCGTCAGAGAGTACACGCTAACTTAGAGTAGACGCTAACTTAGAGTAGACACTAACTGAGAGTAGACGCTAACTGAGAGTAGACGCTAACTTCGACTAAACCCTAACAGTGATAACAAAACCACAAAATGAAGACCTGTGAAAGGCAACAGATTAATAGTACACAGATGAAGATGAAATTGTGTGGATTTAGGGGGGGAAGGACTTCAGATACTCTATGTTTTTGCACTTTGGCAGGGAGAGATGTCGTGCTGGTTTCAGCTGGGGACGAGTGTCTCAGTGTCTGTGCACATGCTTTATGGCCGGTCAGAGGACAGCAGCGCATCACGGCGCATTCCCCCCCCCCCCGAAAACGATGGCCCTGTCTAGACCATTTTCCCCTTCATTCCTGCACAGACGTGTCCACAGCCAGCGATTAGCGCTGCTAAGGGGGGAGAACCAGCTTTTTGGAGACCCTGGGGGGAGACTTTCCGACAGACACGCGGAGAGAGATGGACAGGCGGCGAGACAGACAGACGGATCGAGAGCCTCGGAGTTCAAGGGTGGAGGTATGCGCCCGTCGGCAGGTCGTAAATCACCGGCGTCCCCCCGGCGGCCCCGTCGCCATCTTTGTGTCGCGCTCGAGTCAGAGCTGCCGTCGACAAAGTGTTGGTGTCAGCCGTGACGGATAGCCCCCCTCTTCCTCGGCGCATTCCCCGCGCTGTAAATCAGGTGTGCCGAACTCGAATGGTTGCAGGGCTGGGCATCGAGGGAAAGAGAGGGTTCAGAGAGAGAGAGAGAGAGAGAGAGAGAAGAAAGAGAGAGAAGAAAGAGAGAGATAAGATGGGCTTGTCCTTCCCACCCTCGATGTGTCTCTGTCTGGGAGGTCGGCACTCACCAATCACACTGATGTCCCACTTAGCAATGCACACTGCCTGCTACCGAATAAAGGTGCTGTGTATTTACCTCTAATGCTGTCAGCATTAAATTAAATTAACACTTAATTATGTAATATAACACTATTATAATATATCATATTATAGTATATGATATATTACAGTGGTAGTAGATTAATTGCAATAATATTAGTAGTGGTAGTAGTACAGGCATGCTTCATATTTTAGTGAAATGTAAACTATAAATCAGTAATAACCACTCTTGGAGACTTAGCTAATTGAGGCCCTTAAAATTCATTTGTTAGTGCTAAGCACCTCCTCCTTGAAAGGAAGACCAATATTGACTTGCCTCGGGGCTGGTGGAGATGGCTGTTGGTGACTGTTAGCTCCACTGTTTGCCTGTTTGACTCTATGTAATTATTTATGTAGGACTCTCTCCCCCTCACCGCAAGACAAATGTCCTCTAATATGGTCCCCACCCCTCCTCCTCCTCCTCCACCTCCTCCCCCTCCCCCTCCCGCTCCCTCCCTCGTCCTGCTGCTCGGTGGCTGTCGGACAGCCCTGCCCCGCTGCCCCCGCTCTCGGGGACAGGCAGGGGGACACGAGGACGAGCCTCCTCTCCTCGGATCACTTGCCTCGTGCCGGACCCTGCCTTTAATTAGTACTGGCGCTTTGATGGATTACGGCGATGGTGAAACGCAGAGAGAAAGAGAGAGAGAGAGAGACAGAGAGAGATAGAGAGAAGGAGAGAGAGAGAGGGTAAAAAACACTGTGGCCCCAAGGTTGCAGCTCAGACTAGGGTTATTTATTTATTTATTTATTTATTTATTTATTTATTTATTTATCTATCTATTTATTTATATTTTTGTTCTTCTCCCTGGCGCAGCCCAGCGTTTTGACCATGACAAAAGAAACTGGCTGGCTTGCGGGCGGGCGGGCAAATGTTGCTCTAAGAGCTCATTGATTGGGGCTTCTTCTCTCCCTGCTCTGTCTGCGTGTTGGACAGAGGCCAAGCACCCAGGCTGCTCAGCCTGTTAGGCACCTCCCCCCTCTCCCTCTCTCTCTCTCTCTCTCTCTCTCTCTCTCTGCAAGTTTGAAATGTGAGCTGCCTGGACTTCTCTTTTTTCCCCTCCCTCCCTCTCTCTCTCTCCCTCCCTCTCTCTCCCTCCCTCTCCCTCTCTCTCTCTCTCTCTCTCTCTCCTCCTCCTCTCTCGCTCACTCTCCCCCCTCGCTCTATCCCCTCTGGCCGTGTGGCTCAGGCTGCTTGTGTGTGTGATGTGTGTATTGGGAGAAGCAGGCAATGGATCACTAGACAGAAAAAGGAGATACATCAATAACAGCTGCACACGTTCCAAGGTGAGGAGATAAGCGTTTGGTTCTCTGTCTCTCCCACCCTCCTTCTCACTCTCTCTCTCTCTTTCCCCCTCTCTCTCTCTCTTTCCCTCTCTCTCACTCCTTCTCACTTGTGTTAACCCTTTAGCAGTGGCAAGGCAGCATGACATTCAGTTCTGTTGCAGGGGCAGTAGTTGAAGTAGTAGCACTCTCTTCTCCTCTTGTGCAGGCACTCCTGAGTCCACAATCTGTCCCCCCCCTCCCTCCTCTCCCCTTCCTCTCCTCTCTCTCTCTCTCTCCCTCTCCTTTTTTGTCGTGCTTGGTGAAGTTTCCTCCTATTTATAAAAAAGAAAGGGAAGATAGAGAGCAAGTGAGAGAGAGAGAGAAAGAGAGAGAGAGAGAGGAAGAGGGAGAGCGTAGCCCTGCTCTGGTTCTCCCTGGCTCACCGGTCCCTGGGGTGGACTGTGTGTGCGCCTGACCGCTGCGCGTGCACATTGCAGCAGGAGCCCATTAGCCATGTATCCGTCGGTGATTGGCCTCGGCCAGCACAAACGAGAGCGATGGCCGATGAATAATTGATGCGTATTGTGTGCGACTACTGGACATGCTGGGAGAGGGAAAAAGAGAGGAGAGGAAAAGAGAAGAGAAGAGAAGAGAAGAGAAGAGGGGGCAGGCACGTAGGGAAAAGGCTGTCATGAGACATTGAAGGAGACGGACTGTAGAGACAGGGAGAGAGAGGGAGAGAGAGAGTGGAGAGAAAGAAAGAAAGAGGACAAAAAGGGCGGTGAGAGAGGGAGAGAGAGCGGGAACTAGACGAGTGAAGCGCCGTGCCTGCACCCCTACAGTGACTCAGGCAGCTGTCTGTGTTTCTTGTGCGTCACGAGTCGCAAATCACGGCTCAGCGCCGCTCTTTCTCTCTCTCTCTCTCTCTCTCTTACTCTGTCTGTCTGGAGACATTAGAGAGGAGGAGTGGAAGAGTGAAGAGAGGAGGAAAGACAGAGAGAGAGAGAGAGAGAGAGAGAGAGAGAGAGAGGAAGTGCACTGGTGAAATAACATTGCAAGAGCGACAGAGAGCTTTGGTTGACTTGGGGGTGGGAGTGAGCGTCGGCAAAGATACTGGCAACAGTGGGGGGCCTCGAGGGAAGAATGTGTGTGTGTGTGTGTGTGTGTGTGTGTGTGTGTGTGTGTGTGTTTGAAGAAGAGAAGGGGGTGCTGGCTGTGTCGTCGTGGGCGCTTTTCTCCTTTCTCCTCTGTGAATGAAAGACTATGTGAGGCCCTCTCCCTGTCAAAAGAAGGAGACAGCCTGGGACAGAGGAGGCATGAGTGAACGAGAGAGAAGGAGAGTGAGAGAGAGAGCAGTGAGCGAGTGAGTGTAGAGCCGGCTCGGGTGGAGGAGGGGTGACCATGGGGTTTGTAAGCATAGTAACTTCCCTTTATCATCCCCCTCCGGGGGGATGGAGGGTATTTGGGATGGGGTAAAACGGGGTTGGGCAGCAGGGGAATGGGGGTTGGTCGGTGGTGTTGTCGGCAGTGGGAGTGGTTAAGGGTTAAAGCATGGGGTGTGTGTTGGGGGGGTTTTTGGGGGGGCACCCTGCAGAGGAATGAGTCTCTGACAATATGACTGGTGCCTCCAGCACTTCACTTGATAGAGCTGTAACAGCTGACTACATTTGACCCAGTTACCGCTCTCACTCTGAAGGGGTCAAAATAAGCTTGATTATCTCTCTCTCTCTCTCTCCATCCATCTCTTTCCGTCCATCTCTCTCTCTCACTTGCTTTTGCGTTGACCTACTTGACTGATGCTGGGTACAAGCGTGGCTGTCGTTAGCTCAGGGAATGGGACTTCAAAACAAAACCCCTGCCCCCTCTGAACCAGAGAGCACTGCTTAAACCTAGCTTGAAATGAGAACTCTCAACATGGCTCATAACTCGCCATTTAATGTTAATGGTAGTTTTTTTGTAGCCAGCAATAATGTATAAAGCATGTGTTCTTTTTTTAATGGAATGAAATGCTTGATCTTACCACAGCACTGCACCCAAGATACCATTGCATTACTATTGCACCCTAGATAGCATTTAGCAGATAACACTGTTGAGAGGATTTGGAACGGACGTGAGCCAGCTTTGGGCCAGATGTGGATCGGATCTGGACCGATACTTCTAGAATCATCCACCGTCTGGAACTGTGCTAGTTCAGCAACGGGAATGGATAAAAAGTTGCTGAAAAAGCGTGAGATGTCTAATTATCCCATTAACACTTCTCTGCAAAGTTTTGAAATGCAGCGTTTTGAGGCGATGCGAAAATGTGTGAGTCGTGCAATTAGTGCCGCCAGCTTTCGCAAATCTTTTTTTTTTCCCCTCAGAGTTTTCTTGCTTGTTAGGACGAAACGGGAAAGAATTTCCCCCAGAGAGTGACCAACGTTCGGTATAACCCACAAAATCAATCAAAAACACAACAGCACAGCATCCACAATATGATCAGATTCAAATTTGTACTTAGATAGTTTATTCTTACTGCAAAAAAAAAAAAAGAAAACGCCACCGGCGATAATTACAGCTTACGAGAGAGACGATGCAACTATTTTTTGCCCCATGTTCTTGTCTCTCTCGCACTTGCGAAAGCCGCTCGCAACGTGCTAAGACAAGAATGCGTCTCCACGCTGGCCACTTTTTCACGGGGAAAGCAGCTCCCCACCCAGTTATTACTGAGCTTGTTAAGAAATGAATACTCCGTTTGCCCTCCCCCTATCCAACCCCATCTCGATGTCACCCGGTTGTGAAATGACCATTTGTGTGGTCCACCAACCTCTTGAGCTTGCCTTCCAAACTGAAGTCGCCCACCCCGCCCCATTTCACCAACTTCTTCAGGTCTCCCTCCAAAATGACCCCCCCACCCCCCCGCTTGCCCCAATCCCCAACCCTAAATCTTCTGATTCATTTCAAATGAAATCAATTAGGCCTCCTTTTCAAGCCCTGTGGGAGAAGGGGTGCATTGTACATACTAATAAAAGTCTTGGAAGTCTCTCTCAGATTCTACAGCATGCAAGTCTTGAGACGCAAGCTTGCCACCCACACCCCACCGCAAACACACTGGAAGTAGTTTGAAGTTTGGAGAGACAAAGCCTCTGATGGTGGGAACAGAACTCCTGTTCATCACAGAGGTGTAGACCTCCGCCTAAGCCTCTCTGCAGTTGGGCGGGAGTTGCATATGGGAGTGAGACTGTGAGGTTTGTTTGGGTGATTTACCTTCCCATGAGATTCTTGGGTAATAAAGAGTGTTCAGACAAACATCTCTCTCAGATCAACTGCCACGGGGCGCAATGTTACGATCACTGTAAAGCAGAATTCACCAAGAGTTGGATTGTTCACCCACGAAGTAGGAATTTCAGCTGGGGTTAGACTGCTGTGAGACAGGTTAGTTTTGCCCTACTGATGAATGTGTTGCAGTGCTAACCTGCCGTTCATTTGAAAAAGGTAAATGTTTCATTTTTCTATAATCACACAAATTGTTAAAATAGAATAAATTACACAGGCAACCGCTGACAATGACGACGTGAATTAGAAGTTCACGCTTCTTTGGCCCAGGTGTGATTTGAAGCTCTTGCGCTCCTCATAATGAGTCACTCATTCCCTCTCTCCTTCTTTCTCTTGCTCTCTTTGAGGGTTCTGTTCTTTCTCCTCTGAATGTGCATAAACAGCACGTCTTGTTTTCCATTTTGACAAGCAAAAACACAGCCCTCCCAGATTTGGTTTGACAGGTGTACTACACAAGCGGGCAGGGCAGAACAAGCCTGTCTTTATTTTCTTTATGAAGTATGTATTGAATTGAATATTTCATTTGTTATCCTAAATTGCTTAATATTTCTTTTTTATGAATGCCTGAGCTACATTGGGAAAAAACTAAGGCCGAGTTGAACAGACATATTGGTTTATAGCCATTAAACATCAAGACAAATGGTGGCATACAAATAATGAGTTATACAGCATGCTAAAAGCATGCATAATTATGAATAATGTTTTGCTATCTGTCCCGTAAAATTGAGTTACAGCCAGCAGTTGGCCTGAATTGCAAGTACCCAAACAGCTGTAGTGGTATATTGAGCTGTATGTCAACTCCAGGGTTGGTTTCCCCGCATTTGGTTTGCTCTGGTGCATATAAAAATGTGTTAGTGCTGATCAGATGTGCATTGATAAAGCATTATGTCCTCATCTCTCACCATGGAGGACATGCCCAAGCTGAACTAGCGGCACAAGGCTATAAAGTAGATTTCTGAATGTGTCTCTTGCAGTAGGGGAGAGCTGAACGTTGCACAGCATTACAAAGCTGTGGTCGTACAGCAGATGTTCTTACACTTGGTTATTTGTGGTGTATGTCTCAATCAGTATGTAGGCGGGCCAGGGAGGGAACTTAAAGGATCGCGTCGTGACATCTGAGCTGCGAGAGTGTGCGCAAGTCACAGCGGAGTATTTCATGCCTACGGCTTCTCAGTGGTCATGTTTATCCAAAGTGGCGTAGGCCTCGAAGAGCGGGTTCGTCTGAGAGAGCAGCATTTGTGATTTCAGGAAATTGAGACTTGCCTGATTTAGAGGGTTAGTAGTTACGGACCCGATGTTCCTGAGCTGCAGAGTTAAAAGGTGTGTGAGTGTGTGTGTGTGTGTGTGTGTGGGTGGATGGGTGTGTCAATATACTCTTCAGGTCTCTTAATCTGAAGAGCTAGGAGGTGAAGTGTTTGGTTTACTTAGTTTTGGGGAGTGTTGTGTGACTGTCTGTAAACCACAGAATAGATTTGACATATCATGTCATGTGTCATGCAGAATAATTAAATAATGCTCATATTGTGAGTGCCTCAAGAGAAGTAACATTTGCAATTAATGGTTGTGCTCACTTAACATAGAGCTTGATCTCATGATTTAACCACATGCAGCTATTGGGAAAAAGAGAATAGTGAAATAGAGAACCATGGGGAGAGAGAGAGAGAGAGAGTAAGAAAGAGAGGGAGTAAGACAGAGAGAAAGAGAGAGTTAGAAAGAGAGAGGCCTTGAAGCTGAGCCAGGTGTCCTCCTCCCAAGGTCCTGCAGTAAAGTGGATTCCTGCTGTTCGTGGAACTGGTACTGTATCCCAGGCTTTGATTTCTCCGTCTGTCTTGCTGGAGTCGGCTAAAGCAATTATTCAATCAATAAACAAGAGGATTGAATGCCAGGCGGCGGTCGCCTTGGACCTGGAGGCCACCCTGGACGTCAGGTGTATTCGAAGGCAGTTTGACAGAAGTTTAACAGAACATGTGCTGACTTCTGTGATTAATACCCGGCTTGTCCACTTAGTAAATTTGACCTGGTCAAGTTTAAGTCAGAGTTCCTTGTAAAACAGATCTAAAAGGATCTCCCAAGAATCTCCTAATTCTCCTAATTCAGCCTCGTGTTTGTTTAAACACCTTACAGGGAAGCTACGCCAGGCCCGTAACTGAAGCGCTCCGTTCACGTTGCATCTGCTGCAACAATTAGCAACGCCTGGTGTAGCTTCCCCTGTTAGGCACACAATCCTGTTTTTGTTTGTGTAGCCTCGTGTGTCACACCTTATTGGGGCTCCAGTGAGCTCCTCCTATCAGATCCACAGCTAGCCTCTTGACAGGGTGTTGATGTCCACACCTGCTGTGGAGGCTGCGGGAGACTGCCGGTGTCCTGATGAAACCAGTCAGGGCTGTTTAGAGCGCCGCCAGCACTTCAGCTCAGTTTTGGGTGAAGATCTGTGTGTATAGTCGTGCCTGAATTGTGTGAGTAACTTCGTTTGTGCTGAACAGTCTCATAGAGTATTGTCTTCCTGCAGTCAAGTAGTTATGCCAGTTGTAGTGGGATGTGTGTGTGTGTGTGTCTGTTATCGTTATTTTGTGCTTTTGTGGGGACCGGTCCCATGGTCCTAAAATAGTTAGCCAGATACCACACATAAGATACCTCACTAGCACTAACTCACATGTCTGTTATTCACCCAAAGGGGGGAGGGGTGGGGTTATGCTTCCATTTGTAATTGTGCTTCAGTAAAATGTGGCTGTCATGTACAACTGTGCACATCACCTACGGATGAGGATCTTACGCAAAGAGCCCTCACGCCCTGTTGTTCAGTCGCACTTTTGCTGCTGACCTTATGGCCCACCATTAATGAGATGTGTGTGTGTGTGTGTGTGTGTGTGTGGGGGGGGGGGGGGTTGGCTAGGAGAATGCCAGCCTGTAACAGGGTCCTGGTCTGCCACCTCCAACCCACCCCGGCCACCATCTCTGTCGCCCCCCCTCCCTTCATATCTGGCCGGTCCCCTCCAGCATCTGCTCTGTCCTTTAATTAGGATCATCGCAGACGTAGACTTAACGCTCCCCCTCCGCTAAGGGCAGCCTGTTGCTCGGGGAAACCGTCTGGCCAGCTCTAAGCTCCCCTCCCTTGTTGTGTGTGTGTATTTCTGTATGTGTGTGTTTGTGAGTGTGTGTACGCATTTGTGTGTGTGTGTGTGTGTGTGTGTGTGTTTTCATATGGCAGGTCACCCACTGTGATAAGCTGACAACACGGGGGCAAACAGACACACACACACAAACACACACATGTTCACTTGGCAGATGACCACAAACAGACACAAACTCATACAAACACACAGGTGTCTGCTTTGGCTTGGAGACACAAACACACACAGTTACATGCAAATTAATTTGGTCTGTTTGGCACACAAATTCACACACACACACACACACCAGCAGTCCAATTCCCACTAGCGTAAAAGAATAAAGGCCTCAGCAATCTCACCATTACTTGTTATTGCCCTTCGAGGTGACATAACATTCATTCTCTTATTCAGTTTCAAAATAATTTCTTGCATAATGCTGCAAAGATTTAGAATATCACCACGCAAGCACACACACTAGAAATATCCCCACATCTCCACTGATACTGATGCAGATAGAGGGCCAGGAAAGCTGAATGATTTGGTACGGCATGGAAAGAGCCGATATTACTGCAGTATTTGCCCATCATTGCCCTGTAGGGCCTCCAAGCTTCCCTTGATGACCTGAATTAAAGTGTAAAGATGTAGGTTTGGGGAAAATGACTGTTCTCTCTCTCTCTCTCTCTCTCTCTCTCTCTCTCTCTCTCTCTCTCTCTCTCTCTCTTTCTCTCTCCTCTCTCTTCCCCCTTTTATCCATCCTCGGTAAATCAGCTTTGCAGCCTTCGAGGAGCGCTGTGCATTAACCAATTGCAAATTGAATTTAGGTTGGATTGATGTGGAGGCGACTTAGCAAGATCTCGGTGGGAGGCCGAGAGGCTGAAGCTTCCCCCGGCTGCTCGGGCTTAAGGGGGCGTATGCTCCCGCCACCGCCGCTGTCGCTACCACTGCCGTGCCCCAGGAAGTCCAGCTGGGTCCTCTGGCCTGGATGGGGGGGTCGTGTGTGTGTGTGTGTGTGTGTGGGGGGGGTGTTAGAATAGGCCACTATTGTTTGATTCTTTGAAGACTGCGTCTACAATATGGGGACAACCACAACCTGACCTACTTGGGATGTGACACGATTAGATGTTTACTGTCAGTTGTCCCATTGTCTGACCGCATTCGAATGTGTCTGTATGGAAGCCTGTATTGGTGGTCCTTCTTTGCAATCTAAGCATTGTATTGTGGGATTTGCAGGGTGCTGAGGCATGACTTTTTACACTGGAATAAATGTGTGATGATTTAGTAATTTATTGAGCAGTCTGGCATTTAGCATATTAAGCGTTTTGGTGTCTGGCATCAGTATCATGCTTTTATGTATCTGTTGATGTTTTGATGTACATGTTCATCTGAAAAAAAAAAACTGTGGACAGGCTCTCTTTGTGGAGAGGCACATAAGGACAAGACAGCATTTGGAGTCAATTTGTGTGGCATTAGTAAAGGTCTTAATCAAAACGGGACATCCATCATCTCTATCAGAGGACCAGCTGTGGTGGCTGGGTGTGATGTGGCAATTGCTGGCGTAACAAGTGGAAAGTAAGCACATGGAGGGATGTCACAGGAAGACAACATTGAGGCTATGCTCCAACACTGGAGTTGTTTCATTCTTGTATTTCCATGTATTGCCATATTATAGTTTTACTATAATATTATAGTTGCTGTTATATTGTTTCTCACGGAGAGTGCTGCATGTATTTTTATACACACTTTAGTTCAGATCCATTAGACCCACAGGACTGTCCTGAATTGATGCCCTTTTCTACCTCTTCAAGCACTTAAAGAGCTTTACAGAGTAATGCCTCACATTCACCCGTTCACTCACCCATTCATTCATTCATTGATGGCGGAGGCTGCCATGCAAGGTGCCAGCCAGCACATTGAAAGTGTTTGCGGTTCAGTGTCTTGCTCAAAGACACGTTGACAGGGTGGTAGTTGGGCTCGAACCAGCAACCTTCCAATGACTGTATGACTCCTCCTACCTCCTGAGCCATCGCCACTCATGCATGTGGCTTGCATGAGGCTGGAGGAGCAGAAGCAGCCAGAGAGGTTAGAGGGAGGGGCTGACTGAGGCACATCCAGCTCGGTTCCAGAACAGAGAGGGGGGAAAGGAAGGACAGTGAGTTGGAGAGAAAGAAAAGAAGAGAGAGAGAGCGAGCGAGCAAGAGAGAGAGAGACAAGATGTGTGAGCAAAAAGGAGTGAGAGAGAGGAGCAATGTAAGGGAAGGATGGTGATCCATAAAAGTGGAGAAAACATTTATCATCTCTCCTAGACTGGAACGGATGGATGAAGGGACCTTTTTGGAGAGCTTCATAATTAGACCAACGCAAGCTTGGCGACTGTGAGTGAATGGCTGCCACATGTACAGTACATCAATGCAGTCCTCAGTCTCTGCTGAATATATATACACTGCGCAAAAAAATTAAGGGAACACAATTGTTAAAACACATTTTTTGAAACCCTCCACCGTCAACCAAACAGTGTCATAGTACCGATCCAGTGTATGATTGAAGTGTTCCCTTATTTTTTTTGAGCAGTGTATATATATATATTTTTTTTTTATTATTATTATTTTTTTTAATCACTGTTACTACCACAGTTTATTTTCTTGTAAAAATCTTACAGATTGATGTTTACTGCAGCTATGATTGCTATTTCTGCAAACCTCCTAGTATGTTGCCAGCTGTATGCTGTTGCAAGCGTGATTGTTTAGTGTTAGACTTAAGAGTTAAAGCTGTGGTGGGCTTCCCCTTATCCCTTCCAGGGTCCCTCTCTTCTCCGTCAGTCCCTCTCTGTCCTACACATCTGGTGGTTTCAGGCTGAGGAGCAGGTTGTTGGGCACAAAGCCCCCATCCTGCTCCAGGTAGACTGGTTTGTTCCAATTAATGGCTGCACTGTGATACAGTTAACTGAATGTAACCTACAGTACACACACACACACACACACACACACACACAGAGAGAGTGGGGGGGGGGGCATTCCCCTGGCAGCCAAGTTCTTTCCAACCATTCAGTCTTTTCACATTATCAGGTTGGCATGGCCGGATCATTTGTGGCATCTGGACAAAGACAAAGAGGCTTTTGATGCCAGGCGAGTGGTGTTGGTGGTGATGGTGAGGTGAGGTTAGTGTTGATGTTAGAGGGGGTTGGTGGGCATCTCATCTGTGCCACGGTGCGGGCAGTGCCAGGGACTGGAGCGCGAGACAGCCATGATTTATTAGCCCTCACCCATGCGGGCAGCCGGGGCTGCTGGGATTGTGGGCTCTGTGTCCTGCTTGGCATCCCATTTAGTGGGGGCCTGAACAAACAAATGGAGACGGCCAGTCCACCAGCAACAAGTGCAGAGAGAGAGAGAGAGAGAGAGAGGGAGAGAGAAAGAGATAGAGATAGAAAGTGAGAGAGAAAATATTGGAGGGTGGGGGGTTCAGGCAGTGGATTCGACGGTATTTTTGTCTAATTTTTTCTGATTTAGTTTTTTTTCTTTTTTTTCTTTTTTCTTCCTTTTGTCCTGTTCATTCCAAACACACTGTAGACGCTGTAGAGCACTGGACACACACCCACACACACACACACACACACCACTCTCCTAGGCCCTCTCAGGAATGTTTATCCCGGCCTCCGTGCTGCTTGTTGAGTAACTATAGTTACGGCTCCCTTGCCGTACAACTCGTCCAACACTTTTAACACAAAGGACACTGTGACACTGAGTTAAAACGTTATTAGTGTTTGTTCTGAATGTGTTACTTTTGCATCAGAAACATGTTAGCTTGTCAGTTGGACTAAGGAGCTAATTCTGAACTTTTATCATGCTCTCAGATTCTCATTCAGCCTCTGGAAATACTTTGGAGTAACATATGCCTTTACATGCCTTTACATTTGCCTGGACATATATTTGTTTCATTCAAAGTGAGGTGCAAGTAAACATTAACTCATTGTCATTTAGCGTTTATTGCAAAAGATTCTAAGGTTGTTGTGAAGTGAATGAATGTGAAGTGTTGAACAGACAACTCAGACACTGCTGGTCACAACAACTACTAGCCTTACAGGGATACTAGTCACACTTGTGTATTTATGTGTGTGTGTGTGTGTGTGTGTGTGTGTGTGTGTGTGTGTGTGTGTGTGTGTGTGTGTGTGTGTGTGTGTGTGAGAGAGAGAGAGAGAGAGAGAGAGAGAGAGAGAGAGAGAGAGAGAGAGAGAGAGAGAGAGAGAGAGAGAGAGAGAGAGAGAGAGAGAGAGAGAGAGAGAGAGAGAGAGAGAAAGAGAAAGAAAGAGAGAGAAAGAGAGAGAAAAAGGGAGTGGATGAGATCATTTGCAAACATGAAAAGGTTGATGAAGGTCCCAGGGCAGAAACGGGAGAGGTGTAACCTTTTAACTACAAGGACATTGAGAGGTTACTGAGACACTGTCTGTGGTGTGTGTCTGTGTGTGTGTGTGTATTCATGCCTGTCTGTCTGTCTACTGCTTGTATGGGATGGACGACTGGCAAGAGACCAGTGATGCGGATAAGGAGCAGGTGTCCAGTGCAGAAAAGGGAGAGAGATGAGGTGTGTGCATGTGTGTGAGGTGTGTGCATGTGTGTGAGGTGTGTGCATGTGCGTTGTGGTTTGGGAGCCTTCAGCATCAGCCATCCCTGCTGCCTCTGGTGTGGAGAGACAGAGTCTACAATATGGCTGCTTTTGTTCACAAGGTGGACAGAGGTGGACACATCTGCCAGCTAGCATACTTGATTGTATGCACACACACACACACACACACACACAGACACAGACACAGACAAACACACACACACACACATAGACACATAGACACACACATCAAATATTTCTTGTAGCCCTTTTGGTTTCCCAGCACACGAGCAGTGGTAGCTCCTGATGGCCCTCACTGAACAGACATGGGGCCTTGACAGAGAAACCAGTGGTGAAGGGCGAGAAAATTGAAGAAGCATCAAGTGACCAGCACATACCATTTTTCATTTATCTCACGGGGTCACTGTGGCTTCAAGCTGTATCGTCGGCTCACAGAACACACACACACACACACACACACACACACACACCTCAGATCCATTACTGCTCTTAACTGTGGATGACCAGCAGGCAGTGGGGCTGGGGCTATAAACCCACAGATGTATCAATAAGTCTCAGCTGCACCGACGCCTGGGGGAGCAGGCCTCAATAACACAGAGCACCGACTGGAACGCCGAAAATAATAGAGAGGACCTAATCCTGTTTTCATCTCTGTCAACGAGAGAGAGAGAGAGAAAGATAGAGAGAGAAGCAGGGAGAGGGAGGGAGAGAGAAAGAAATGGAGAGAGAGAGAAAATTTTCAGAGTGGTGATTTAGGAGTCAGCATTGACAGATTAGCTTGTTGGGTGGCAAGTTGGCAGTTAGATGCAGCATGTTTGCTCTTGTGTGTGTGTCTGTGTGTGCGTGTGCTTGTGCTTGTGCTTGTGCTTGCGCGCGTATCTGTGTGTGTGTGTTTTGGATGTGTTCTGTTGAAGTGCTTAATGTAGTGCGTAGTGCAGTCTCTGAGTTCTAGTTTGGCCGTGCAGCGCTCTGTGAGAGAGCTGTGTTTGGCCCCTGCTGAACTGGCTGCAGACAGAGAGCGGGGAGGCAGACAATCCTTACATTGTGTCCTCACTGCTCCCCAGTGGGAACGGCAGGGAGAGAGGCCAGCCAAGGGGTTGGGACAGAGAGAGAGGGTTTATTTGTGTTTGTCTCAGTAGAAGATACATCTATATACTGTGGGATTTATTGGTGTGTGTGTTTGTGTGTGTGTGTGTGTGTGTGTGTGTGTGTGTGTGTGTGTGTGAATGAGAGGGAGAGAGAGAGAGATTGTGTCTGGTGTGTGTTGTGTGTGTAAGTGAGAGAGAGAGAGAGGGATTGAGTGTGGCGAGATGGTAGTGGCAGTAGTTGACAGCAGAAATCACTGAGCCTGTTAAAGTCCTCTGTCTGCTATCTTCTCTCAGTCATGTGAAACCCTCAACCACACTCACACACACACACACACACACACACACACACACACACACACACACACACTCACACACACACACACACAGTCTCTTTCTGTCTCTCTCTCTCTCGATGACAGAGTGGCAGCCTCTGTGTGAGCGGTTCTGCTTGACCAAGGTGGTGATTTCCTGGAGCGATAAGCTGGTGTTTAATACTGGGCTTTGGGACGGGGGGTGTAACTCCACCCGCTGAGCTGAGGTGTGGTGAGACGAGACGAAATGAGACGAGCTGAGAAGAGAAGAGACGAGACCCTCTCCTCCTCTCTCCCTCTCGCCACTCGCTCCCCCACTCCTCTCTTTTGTTGCCGTGTCCATGATCCGTTCTTCACAACTCTCTCTGATGATTTGTGAAGGTTGTAATGGAAGGGGCTGTCGGACGTAACTCACCTGTAGTAAGTCTGTTAGTGATCAGCAAGTCAGGGAACCCCACTGATGAAAGGATTTTCTCCAAGGTTTTCCCCAGGTCTTTTTATGCCTCTGACTGATTTGTGAATGTGTGAGAGAGGAGCTGATGAAGCAGCTCACCTGTATTGAGTCTGTTAGTGGTGGGCGATTATGGCCCACGCCAGTGAAAGGTATTTCCCCGGTCCCTTTCATGTTGACATTTGCTAGGCTGACATAAGCAATGTCTCATGTGTTGTCAGTATGCAAATGGTCTGCGACCGGAAAACCACACCGGGCAGAGGCACTGCGACAACTTATAAGCCGTAGACAGACCGCTGCCAATTCGCTCGTCGCCCATTGCTTGTCGTCTCAAAAGCTGAGACATTGTCATGCAACGTCTTGTGTGGTAAATTGTTATTTTGCCTGTTATCGCTACGAGACGCTAAATTTTCATTAACATTCCTCAGTTGCTTGTTGCCAAATCACTGCCAGTCTTCTCCTGTCTGAGTGTGGCTTTGCCGATTTAGGTCTGCTTCATTCCCATGTCCATTTAGAACGGTGGTTTTGCTGGCATGGTGTGCCATGATGCCATCATGTTGGAATACAACCCAGTGGTGAGTCTTAAGTGTACTTAGTCTTCTGTAGAAAGGCCTGTGTTGCCATAGGCTTTACATAAGAGCATCCCATAATTACATCAGATATGTCTGTGCTCTGTTGAAATGCGACACATGGTCCACTCCGTTGGCCGTTTGTTGACAGGTTTGAGCACAGTATAGACACACTTGCTAAACCACTTGATCCAACCTCGCCGTGAGACGTTCTGAAGTATGTTTCACTTAACCATGTAGCCACTACGTGTAAGCACTTCATTAATATCTGTTCTGTGGTCACTAAACTCGTGTCCTTGCGGTCGACTGAAAAGGTGACGGTGCAGGAGATCAGCCAAACGGGTGGGGCTCTCACGTGTATAGCAAATGGGAGTTGGGTGCCTCTATCGTGCTGTGGTTGTGCTGTGGGTGTGTGGTGCGTACTGGCTGTTTCTCTGGCCCTGGGTGTCTGAGGGGGCAGTGAAGGGCACCCGCGGCGGGGTGTTCGCTCGGTCACATTGCCACCCTGAGGTCTGCCTCGTTGACGGCTGGGGATCGATCGCCCAGAGCGAGTGCCCAGACTCCGCCTCTGTGTGTGTGTGTGTGTGTGTGTGCGCGCTGCCACCTGCTTCAGCAAACCACGAAGGAGAAAAGCCCAGCTGCTTCAACAGAGAGACGGAGAGGGAGAAAAAGAGGGGGAGGGAGGAGAGAGATGGAGAGGGAGGGGGGGAATGAGAAGGAAAGAGGGGTGGAGGGAGTGAGGGAAGGAGACACAGGGACAGGGGGAGAGGGAAGAGAGAGAACAAAAAAGAGAGAGAGTGTTAGAGGGAAATAGAGGGAGGGAGATGACTGAAGGAGAGAGAGAGAGAGAGAGGGGAATAGAGAGAGAGAGGGAGAGATGGGGAGCTGAAAGACTGCTGGCACCATCTGTACACATCTTTTGTATTCCGCTCCATACACGTCTTCACACTGCGAGGATGGTGTGCTCAAATGTGCTCAGTGTTCAAATGAAAGACGGAGCTGCCTGCTGGGGCCAAGATGCAACACTTTCACAAGATGGATTTGTGTGTGTGTGTGTGTGTGTGTGTGTGTGTGTGTAAGTTTGTGTGTTTGTGTTGAAGTTTCAGGTTTATGTCTTAAGGATTGTTCTGTTCTGAAAACAGTGTTTTGTTTTGCCTGCTCTCGATCCAAATGCCTCTGGTCCTTAGGTGTGTTTGTGTGGAGAGAGAGAGAGAGAGAGAGAGAGGAATATATTTTTTGTCCTCTGTTTGCTCTCTCTGCGTATCTTATCCCCTCTATCCCTCGTTTTCTCTCTCTCTGTCTCTCTTTCTTCCTTTCTCCCCCATCTCTGTTACAAATCTGTTCTCTTTTCTCTGGTAGTGCTGCAGATCATTAGACTGAGGATGATGAAAATGTAACGTGAGCACTGTCTCTTCAGTGGAAAGTCATAAGAATCACAAGCACTGGCAGCTGCCCTGGGGCCACGATCTCACACACACATACACACATGCCTGCACTAGAACACATACACACACACACACACACTCACACATGCCTGCACTAGAACGCACACACTCACCCACTCACACAAACACACACACACACACACACACACGCCTGCAGGAGGACACACACACACACTTTCATTTTCCATCAGGGAGGAAGAGGGGAAGTGGTCTTTTGTAGCTTGCATGGGGATAGAGATTGACTGCAGATGAAAAGCACATGATGTGATCAAGCGCTCATAGAGACCTCCAGTAGCAGGGAGGCTGGAGCATAAGTCCCCCCATGCCTCGCACTGGGGCCAGGGCACCTCCTAGTGGTCATAGTGTGGAACTGCTTGACTACAACTACTGTAGCTCAGGGTCTAACCCCACACACATACCCTATAGAGGAGAGGATTCAGTGTGAATCCCTTCAGTGTTACTTTCAGATGGCCTTCTTCAGTTCCACTTAAAAAGCTCTGATTAAGGATTGTTTTTAGAATCCTCCCGAGAGAGTCAAACTATTCTTACTGTCAGGTACACAGATATCTTTTAGCAATGACAAATATTCTTAGTGTGAGGAGTTTTCTGTGTCAGATCTCTAGTTGCCTTTGAAGCTCTTCAGGTTGTGTACTATTCCTGCAAATCCCTGCATTCCTGTATCACGCAACTGTGCCATTTTGAGTAAGTGCTTGACCGTTTTCTGTCTCTCTCTCTCTCTCTCTCTCTCTCTCTCTTTCTATCCCTGTCCTTCTGTCATCAGCGCTGCTGTCGTCCTGGTGTGAGGAGCTGGGTCGTCTGCTGCTGCTCCGGCACCAGAAGTCTCGACAGGGCGAGTCGCAGGGGAAAGTGCCCATGCAGCCGCCCATGGGCCCCATGAAGCCTGGCCTGTCTCACGGGTGAGCACAGCACAGCACAGCACAGCACAGCACAGCACATCACAGCACAGCACACATTACACCGACACAACAGCAACACAGCGGGACACTGTGGATGGTCATCATGGTCATGATGGCACAGTGCATGGCAGACTTCATTGTTGAGTGTTTATTGTCTTTTTACAATGCTTGCTGTATTCCTACCCTAAGTACTTGATTACATGTAGCCTTTCAGAAGGCACTTCTTTCTATAGTAACATGATATATATTTACCGGTAATTATATATAAGGATATAGTTTTTATGTGGTTTACATATGCTTTTTTGTTTTGATACATCGCTCATGTAAAATTTGGGTTGGTTGATCTACTTTTTTATAATGTTATATGCTTGCTATATTCCTACCCTAAGTACTTGATTACATGTAGCCTTTCAGAAGGCACTTCTTTCTATAGTAACGTAGGATATATGACCTCTATCTATAATATGATATATATTTACCGGTAATTATATATAAGGATATAGTTTTTATGTGGTTTACATATGCTTTTTTGTTTTGATACATCGCTCATGTAAAATTTGGGTTGGTTGATCTACTTTTTTATAATGTTAGTAAACCTGTTAGTTTGGTTTAGTCACTCTAGGCTAGGGCAAGCGCTTCTTTAGTATGTGAGCAAAACTCAGTCTCGGTGAGTCAAATTTCATAGAGAGTGATTGTCTGTTTAGTCTGGCACTCTAGAGATTGACTCATCTGGGGCTTCACGGTGGCGAGTTCCTGACGTTACTGTTTAATCTGTCTCCACAGCGACGGGTCATTTCCGTACGACTCGGTCGCCTGGCAACAAAACACCAATCAGCCTCCTGGATCACTCTCCGTGGTGACCACTGTCTGGGGTGTAACCAACACGTCACAAAGTCAGGTGAGAATCCACACACATGCACTCACACCCACACATACTGTACACGCGTAAACACGCTTGAACACGCTTAGATGCATATATACAGATTAACAGTGTGCATGCTCACGCATTTTCAGCATGCATCACATACTGTAGATTTGCATGTAGAACTACAAATTCAGAGAATCACTCTCACACACACACACACACACACACACACACTCAAGCATATGCCTGCAGCTGCCCAACCCATGACCACAGTACTTTCATGTAGTGTTCCAGAGAATTAACTTTTAAGAGGCGTTCTCTCTCTCTCCCTCCCTCTCACCTCCCTGTTTTGACTGTCTCGCAGCAGACAGTCAAATTTTCGGGAACTGTGGGAGTAAATGATGTCTCCACCACAGGCCCTGCCTATTGGTTTTGCAATCCTCATCCCTTTTTTCCCAAAGAACTCCTGTGTTTGCTGCGCCCTTATTGCTTTCACGGCTGCTCAAGATATTCAAGTATAACGCACAGGGGGGGGGGAAATGTGCCAAAACAAAGCAGTTATTGTTAGAAAAGGAATGATCCAACCTACAGTGGACCTCAGGTGAAGCCTGATTGGTTGAGGTGGAAATACAACTTTGCTAGCACAATCCCACTGTGTGTGTGCACACTGGGATTCATGTCCCTCAGTGTTCCTCAAGTTCCTCATCGTCTTCCTCGTCCTTACTGGCCTGTTCTCTCTCTTTCCCTCTCTCAGGTTTTGGGGAACCCCATGGCGAGCGGCAACAACCACATGAACCCCAGCGGCAACCCCATGGGCTCGGGCATGTCGGGGGGCAACCCGGGCATCAACTCGCCCCAGTTCCAAGGCCAGCAGCAGCAGTTCTCAGGCAAGGGCAACAGCAACCAGGCGTACATGCAGCAGAACATGTATGGCCGACCCAACTACCCCGGCGGAGGGGGCTACGGGGGCAGGTGAGTGTCCAGCTGTCCAGTAGGGCCGGGGTGTGGACGGGGAGGTGCGCTGGTTGGGGGTATTTGTGTCAGAGTGTGACTTTTCAGCACTATTAAGACATGTAATACCAATAAACCATAGATTATAATGCATATTTAGCTGCTAGTACAGGGGGTTCTATGAGGAGATTTGAGTTATACTATCTGTAGTCGTCCATGTGCCTTTGTATACACTAAAGCTTTCATATATATATATACATCCTGTATTAAACCAGGTAAATTTCTTGTAAAGATTTAAGATTTTTCAAGAGAAGAAAGCAGTAAACACTGTTATTATAGTCAAACACGAACAACACAAACAAAACACATACAATCATTTCAAGCATAGCCTAGCCATTTCAAGCATAGCATGCTTCATGTTGTGGGTGGGAAATGATATGGAAATATAATTGTGTCTCATGTTCTCAAAGCAAAGTGACATATTAAAAGTAACTTTGTGAAACTTTGTGTGTTCCTACAGTTACCCCGGCGGTCCCAACACTCCCGGAGGTATGGGAATGCCTCCCCATTCCCGACCGCCCTCCGACTTCACCCAACCTGCTGCAGCCGCTGCCGCCGCCGCAGTCGCTGCCGCCGCCGCCACGGCAACCGCAACTGCCACGGCAACGGTGGCCGCCCTGCAGGAGACCCAGAACAAGGACATGAACCAATATGGACCGGTAAGAGGCCCTTACACACACACACACACACACACACACACACACACACACACAACATTTTATGTAGGATTATGGTGGTGGTGATGATGATGATGATGACGCCGACGACAACAAACTTTCAGGTCCATTATACTTGGACACATAACGCACAGTACACCCCACTCTAAACACACCGCAATCACAGCACAAGTTGAATGAGTTGCTTAGCAAACTAGCACAAACATGGACCTCCTGTTGCAGCACAAGGATTTGGTTTTACTCTTGGTCAGTGCTGAGAGCCACAGAAGCATCATTGCCTCTCTCAGGTCGGAGGACAGATAAGCTACCCCAGCGTGATGAACAAAAAGTCAGTTGCACCCACATGCTCAGGCACTCTGTGAGTCCTAATGCGGCCTGCCCTTCTGTACAGATGTCTTCCTCTTTCCAGATGGGACCCAACCAGGCGTACGGCGGCCAGTTCATGAACCAGCAGGGGCCCCGGGGCCCACCCTCCCTGCCGGGCAACATGAACCCCATGGGCGGCGGCATGAACGCGTCCAACATGGGCGGGCCTCCCATGGGCATGAACCAGCCGCGACCCCAGGGCATGGGGCCCTTCGGGAGCCACGGTCAGCGGATGCCCCAGCAGGGCTACCCAGGCCCCCGGGGGCCACAGGGGATGCCCATGCAGGGCATGAAGAGGCAGTACCCGGGGGAGGTGGGTGCAGGCACCATGGCAGCACCACTGAGCGCTAGATCCCCGACTACATTCACAGTAGGCACTACAGTTATGCTGGCAGTCTTGCCAGGCCTGATTAAATGCTGGAACATGTACTGTATTTTGTAAACCTAAAAGAGACTCTTAAGTCTCATCATAACTGTGAATGTATTTATACAATTACTGTATTACTATATACTGTAGTGCTCAATTCTACCTATACTGTCTGTTGCAAAATTAAAAGAGGTTCTAAAGTCTCATCATAACTATAAATGTATTTCTACAATTTATTTGTTTGTTTCTACAACTTATTTGTTTTTATTATTACCATTTTGGAGAAGCGATACATCTTACAAAGTCTTTCCAAACTATGTGCCAAAAATATAATTGTCATATCTGCGAGAGCAGCGCGAAATACATCAAATTCGGCTGTGTAATGAGGCAGAGAAATCATTTCCTTTTGGCGTTCATCATTCATTTCCTGTATTGTCACGGTAGCCAGTGATGTAGGGACTGATAGGATAGCAGCGCACAGTCAGTGACCGATGGCTCTCTCCACTCCCTCTCCTCCCCAGAACAACTACGGGGGCCAGCAGTATGGACCAAACAGCCAGTTCGCCAACCAGCAGGGGCAGTACGCCAACCCCAACGCCTCTCGGCCGCTCCCCTCGCCCAACTACCCTGGTCAGAGGATGCCGGGGCAACAGAACCCTGGCCAGTACCCTCCACCAGGTGCAGGCATGGGCCAGTATTTCAAGGTGAGCTTTTATAACTCAAGAAATACCCATGACCTTCTCTAAATACATTTTTTTTTAGTGTCGTGTTGAACACATAGTGATTATTTATGGTTTTATCTTTCATCTTTACAGCCTGAGCCATTTAATGGTCAGAGTAATAATTTCTCTGGAAGTGGATTCCAATATAACCAAGGGAATATGAACGGCGTAAGTACAGCAGCAATATTCACTATCAAAACTTTATTAGTGCAGTATGCCTATCCATATGCTGCTACTTCTAAGTGCTGAGTCTACTTGCAACTTTGCCAAAACGATTTGGATTTGGTTTTATTGTACATCTGTTCTGATGTTCGTGTGTGGATGTCTCCTCAGGCTCCTCGGCCGGTGGGTAACTACCCGCATTCGCCGGTACCCGGCAACCCCACGCCCCCCATGACCCCAGGAAGCAGTATGCCGCCATACCTGTCGCCCGGCCAGGATGTGAAGCCGATATTCCCGCCCGATATCAAACCAAATATGAGCGCACTGCCTCCGCCACCAGGTACATGTCTGAACGGTGTGCTTGAAAAGGACCCGTCCTGCACTAGACAGTGTATATTTATAAAATGTCTATATTATTTATTAGATGTTATGTATTTATAGAGATGCTTCATGTATAGCAGGTCTGTACTGTGTACTATGAATATCTGTAAATGTAGTCCTGTCCACTCAAATCCAAGAAAACATGTATTTTGATCTACATCTTGATTTTAATGTTGTGCCAACTAACAGTTTCAGTATTTTTTTAAGCTGACAACACATCTGCTTAGTTCTGACCTCATGTTTTCTCTCTCCCCCACCCCCCTCTTCCACCCCAGGAAACCCCCATGAGGAGCTGCGTTTGACCTTCCCTGTGCGGGACGGTGTGGTCCTGGAACCCTTCCGACTGGAGCACAACCTAGCCGTCAGCAACCACGTGTTCCACCTGCGACCCTCCGTGCACCAGACGCTCATGTGGAGGTGAGCACACCTGACCGCCGCACCACAGAAATTAACACGCACGACGGCCAGAGAGAAATAGCGTATTGGTAGTGATGGGCAAATGAAGCTTTGGTGAACCACTGAACCACAGCAGTGTGAACCTAGCAACACTAGCTGAAAAGCAAAAAGATGGCCGCCACACATACATTTTTCAACATAAAAGTCCTTAGCAAACCAATATTTTTGGTGGTTTGGGTAAGGACTTATAGGACTACACTTATAATTGCTAAAAATGATAAATTTGTCAGGGCTAAAATCGTGTCAAAGTCACTTGACAAAACTTGTGGCTGCTCGGCATCACTGGTACTGATGGACTGTGTCTCTCTGACCTCAGGTCGGACCTGGAGCTGCAGTTTAAGTGCTACCACCATGAGGACCGTCAGATGAACACCAACTGGCCGGCGTCGGTGCAGGTGAGCGTCAACGCCACGCCGCTCACCATCGAGAGGGGCGACAACAAGACGTCCCACAAACCCCTGCACCTGAAGCAGGTGTGCCAGCCGGGCAGGAACACCATCCAGATCACCGTCACGGCCTGCTGCTGTGTGAGTATCACTTCTGCTGTGAGTGTGTGCGTCACTGTGTGTCTGTGAAACATTTCACCGCAGTCTATTTCTGAGTGTGTAGAGTCAATCTCGTCAGTTTTAAAACAACTGAACAAAACAAAAAAAAACAATGAAACGTTTTTTAACTCATGGATTGTGTTAAATCAACAGTATTTAGCAACTCTGGGGCGGTGGTAGCATAGTGGTAGTAGGAGCAGGGCTAGCATGCAGTAGCCTGAAAAGTTGTGGGTTCAGTTCCCATCTTCCACCGTTGTGCACTTGAGCAAGGTGCTTAACCCCGAGTTGCTCCGGGGACAATGGCCCTTGTAATATAATTGACATGTAAGTCACTTTGGATAAAAGTGTCTGCTAAATTAATAAATTCAAAGTTAAATCTAAACTCTGGAGATACCAGCATTTTGTATGTTATGCGCATGTTATGTCACCTGCTTAGATGTGCGTTTTCCTGAATTTATTCAAGTTTACAACATGAGGTACTGAAGTCAGGTTGAAAGGCTCTTTGTGCTCATCCTGGTTTGTGTCTCCCTGCAGTCGCACCTGTTTGTGCTGCAGCTGGTGCATCGGCCGTCGGTGCGCTCGGTCCTGCAGGGCCTGCTGAAGAAGAGGCTGCTCCCAGCTGAGCACTGCATCACCAAAGGTGCCCCCACACCACCAACACCTTCCCCACGCTCCTGTTCTCTCTACATTCTTCCACACTTTTTTTTTCTTCTTCTAGTTTTTGTATCTCTTTAGTCTTCCTTGTGGATACTTCTTTCCACCTTGATCTTCACATCAACCTCTTCTTGTCTTCCTGTTCATTTTCTTCATGTGTCACCTTATGACATGACATTTTTTTCATTCATCACAACATTCATCTTTTTTGAGGATTTCCAAGCCCACTTCCATCCTAACAATATCTGTGTTTCCCTGTTCTCCGTGCTGCTCCAGTGAAGAGGAACTTCAGCAGCGTAGCGGCTTCGTCTGGGAACACCACAATGAACGGAGAGGACGGCGTCGAACAGACGGCCATCAAAGTGTCGCTCAAGTGTCCAATAACCTTCCGGCGGATCCAGCTACCGGCACGGGGACATGACTGTAAACACGTACAGGTGAGCGTCCCCCCCCCCCCCCCCAACATCCTATGCCGTCTGTCCTCTGTTCCTCTGTACGTCAGCCATCTTTAAATCCCCAACTGCGACTGATGGTCTTTGTTGTCCCTTTCGCAGTGCTTTGACTTGGAGTCCTACTTGCAGTTGAATTGTGAGCGAGGGACGTGGCGATGTCCAGTATGCAAGTAAGTCAGCGATGCATAACTTTTCCTTTTTTCTGGAATTTTCCGTTTTTATGTTTGTATGCTTTTCCGTATGTATGTTTTTTTGTGAATGTGGGTTGGAGATGTTTTTAAAGATTTTAGAGTCATTCATGTTCGCTTGTCTCTCTTTCAGTAAAACCGCATTGTTAGAGGGCCTGGAAGTCGACCAATACATGTGGGGCATCCTAAACGCTATACAAAAGTAAGTAACAGTAGAGTTTTCCAGTTCATGTTTAGTACTGTATGTACTCTTCTTCTCCTATTTCCAGAACTTCAACCTGGATCATAGGCTGCAGTCAAGCCTTGCACCTCAGCGCAAGAACTGCCCTTTGAACTGACCTTTAAAATCCCTCTTACAGCTCGGAGTTTGAGGAGGTGACCATCGACCCAACATGTAGCTGGCGGCCGGTGGCCATCAAGTCGGAGATGCACATCAAGGAGGACCCCGACGGACCGCTGGCCAAGCGCTTCAAGACCATGAGCCCGAGCCAGATGATCATGCCCAACGTGATGGAGATGATCGCCCAGCTGGGGCCGGGGCCGTCGCCGTACCCCAACATATCGTCACAGCAACAAGGTGGAAACAGCGGCGAGTACGGCAACCAAGGTAACGACTCTTCGCACTTTGGCCGTTCTTCTGTCTTCCCTGTTATATAAAGAAATATAATTTAATATATGCAATATAAACTTTGTCCGATGGGTGATTTAATAAGTCATCAGATCAGAGGCTATACTGTCAAAAGTTTATACTGTATAAAAGCAACCAAGATACATAGTCCTGTCACAGTCACACATGACCTTTGATCATTCCTCAGTCTTTCCTGCTCAGCTATGTTAACCTTGGCTTATGGGTGAAAAGCTATTTATGTATGGGCTAAGCTATATTATTTAAAGGCTAATTAGTCATTAGTTACCTGCTATCATCTGTCAGTTTCCAGATGTCATTTTGATTTCCAGAATCATATTGATTGAATACAGCCCTTGCTGTATATTTGGGATCAAAGTACTAAAATACTCTTTTGACTATTCATTCGAACAGTACACAGTACAGCACAGTACTACACTGTACAATATCACTCAAAAACAAGTTTTAGATCATTCCCTTTACTATTGTATTTCTGCAGTGTAAATGCTAACCTTTCTCTCTCTCTCTCTCTCTCTCTCTCTCTCTCTCTCTCTCTCTCATAGGCAACAATTTCCAGGGGCACGGGAACTTTGACTTCCCCCACGGCAACGTTGGAGGCTCGTCGGTGAATGACTTTATGCATGGCCCCCAGCTCTCCCACCCGCCAGACATGCCCAACTCACTCATGGGCCCGGAAAAGCCCCTCAGCCACGGCATGCCGGACTCAGTAAGTGCCACACTGGACATCTGAAACAGAGCAAACACAAAACGGTATCTCTAAATCCTTTTGATGAGCCAGTTTTACAGTGTTTTTATTGTAGTGACACCAGTGCAGACTTAATATACATGATGATTGTATGCAGATTTTAGGAAAACATAATTACTTTATAAAGTCTGTATCATATTGAGCTGGACCAAAACATTTTTATGAATTTAACACTGAGGGTGTTGTGGAGTTGAGAAAAAATCCCTCCAACAAGCAAACAAATTGTCTAGAAACAAGCAGCAAGTAGTTTAGCAGTTGGGGCAAAATGTGAGTCCTGACCTCTCTCTCTCTCTCATTCTCTCTCTCTCTCTCTTCCCTTCCCTTCCCTCAGGTACCTCATTCTGTCAGCACTGACTCGCCCCACAACCCCATGCAGCATAACCTGCACGGGCCGTCCCACGGGCCGGGCACCCCGTCAGGCCAGCCGCTCCACCACGGTGGTCCCCCAGGCCAGCAGCCCGGTCGCCAGCAGCCTCCCCAGCCCCCTCAAGCCCAGGCCCCCCAGCAGCAGGCCCAGCAACAGGCCCAGCAGCAGCAGCAGCAAGGCCCCAACAGCCACCCGCACCCGCACCCCCACCCCGACCTCGGCTTCAACCCCTCGGGCGGCCTGGATGGGTCGGGCCAAGTGCCGCCAGATATGCCCGAGCCCTCTCTAGATGTAAGTACAGACATTAGTCCGCATGAGGACTCTAGGCCCTGGTGATACTGAGCTGGCAGAGGGTTCTGGATTAGTTGGATTCACAGGGTTCTGCATTTGTTTTTTAACACCTCCTCATGAATCATTTGCTTTGATGGCACACAACCGGTTTTACTGATACACTATTTCTCCTTGTCTCTTTCCCGACAGCTTCTCCCTGAACTTGCAAACCCGGACGACCTGTTGTCTTACCTGGACCCCCCAGATCTTCCCAGCAATAACAACGACGACCTTCTGTCCCTGTTTGAAAATAACTGAGACGATGAACACTACAAACGGTGTGGGGGGGGGGGGGGGGGGGGGGGCCTTCCTGATTTGGACAACCACAGTTTGGGGACAACACAGTACTTCATGAAAAGGAAAAAAAAAACACAAAGATGCACTCCCTCTCTTCTTCCTCACAGTGGACAGATTTCACAGACAAGTACAGGTTGACTGAACTATTTTATGAAAACAAAGAAAGAAGAAAAGAAAGAAAGAATTATGTAATGCATCTGGCATTTGCACTGGCGGCCATAGAGTGATACTCTGGGGGGAAAAAAGACAAAATGACGAAAGAAAAAAAAACTGTGCAGCTATCCTGGGTTCATTTTTTTAAAAGACATGTGGGATCTCAGTGTGTGAATCTTCTCAAAAATGTAGTAGCATTTTTTTACTCGGTTTTATTTGATCTGAAGAAGATAAAATAACTTAATTTGTCAAACAACGTTTAAAAAAATCCATTCTGGCCAGTGTGTGTCCTACCATTCTTGTTTTTGTCAATCAGTCAGGAAATCGTTGTGTAACTAACAGTTTGTTTTCCAGTCCGACCAGTAGCACTGTTTTGATTCTAGAACATCATTTGAAAGCACAAGAGATTTATGGTTTTTTAACCTCTATTTTTTTCCCAAAAAAAGGAACACATCACAAAGGGATGAAGGCTATCAACCACAATCGTCAGAAAAGGAGACTTGTTGTAATCTCAAACCCAGAAATGGTTTTCATATTGTCATCACGTTTGTTCAAACATTTGTTTGCTCGTAAATGCTTGTAAGGGATTGTGTATTTATGGTATCGTGGTCTACACCAAATCTTTGCCCGAAATAGCTTGAATAAGGAACGTTTTCGAACCTACAATGAGTGCACTGAGATATTGGTGCTTCTTGTGTGGCATCTGAAACATATCTCGTGTGACATCTGAAACATATCCATCTTATGACACTGTCATATAGCCAAGGGGCGGCATGAATTTTGTTATGTAGAATTCTAAGCCAGGGTGTCTATCCTAAATACCGAACACCAATAGATAAACAGGGCCAAAAGCTTTGAGTTGGTTGATAACTACATGAGGTTTTTGCATCGGTGACCCATGCTGTTAGTCACAGTGTCCTTGGCATTGACACCCATGTAATGTAATGTCCGTCTTCACCCACGTTCACTTTCCTACAACGAGGTGTGTGTGTGCGTGCGTGCGTGCGTGCGTGCGTGCGTGCGTGCGTGTGTGTGTGTGTGTGTGTGTGTGTGTGTGTGTGTGTGTGTGTGTGTGTGTGTGTGTGTGTGTGTGTGTGTGTGTGTGTGTGTGTGTGTGTGTGTGTGTGTGTGTGTGTGTGTGTGTGTGTGTGTGTGTGTGTGTGTGTGTGTGTGTGTGTGTGTGTGTGTGTGTGTGTGTGCCAGCCAATGCGTATGCCCTTGTGGGGAAACGCTCTATGTCTGAAAAGTTTCTGATTAGAATTCTCTAAACTTGCTTGGTTAAGCTTATTTTTTCTAGAAGGGATACCTCTGTCATTCAAAAGACATTTGGTATGTGGAATTTTAGACAAAAAAATGGCACAAGGTCTTTTAGTAAATTGCCACTTCTCACCTATTCAGCGGGGAATCGGTATTTCGTCACCAAAGATAGGGAGAGGCGACAGATGCATGTCTGTAAGCTATACGGCGAAGGATTGTTGGATATGGCTCAAATCACCCTTGGTTTTCCCCTGTTACTGAAGCCCAGAAGTTCACATCTTGCCATCTTTATTGTGTTCCAAAATACACTATATGAGTAAAGTGCTGTCCAGTATGCAAATGTATTATTTTTTAAAAGAAAGAAACTATTGTAAATATCCTTGTGAATATTTTTGTATCGTCTTAGATGATATTTGTCCTTTTCTTTTTCTTTTTCTTTCGTAAAAACCGACTGTCCATGTTTGTCTGGCTCTGTGCCCAGTGGTCTGTCCTCAAAAAGCCCCGACCTTTGAACTTAGTAGGATCAGTGGGCTCAAACACATACACACACATAATCACAGATCTCTCTGCATAAGCTATAACTCTCACAGGTTTGTCTGCTGCTTGTTCAGTCTCTCCCTCTCTCTGCGTGCGTCGATCAGAACGCACGTAGGCCGCACATTTTCTTGTTCCATCAGGGTCACATGGTTCTCAGGTGGCGGCCAGCTCTAAACTGGACTTATCCCCGCTACATGGCGCCGATCCATTTCAGAGCGAGCCGCCATCGCTGCCCAGTCACAATAACTTCTGGATTTTGTTTACCAGGTCCTGTTAAGCAATATTAATGTCACATGTTGTTATGTTGTTCACTGTATCATAGATACAAATACATTAATTGTACATCCACTAGAGAACTAACATTCTCCTTGCCACCTGAATCTTATATATGGTGGGTTGAGCAACCAAGATAAGTGTATCACACAAGGGGCTGTCGTTGTACTGAAGAAACCGTGTGAATATCAGAATTGTTCGTAAAATGTCAATATGTACAAGTGGTATTTTAAAAACTATATCACAGCCTTACATGAATTAAATATATGATATTGTTTTTATTTTTGTTATCGAAAATGCAGCTTTTGGAAAAGCTACGACCATTTTAAAAAAATGTGTATCCCATTTGTTGTTTTCTTTTTTCTTTTTTTTGTTTTTGGTTTGTGTTTTTGGTAAATTATTTTGTATTGGTTTTATTATTGAAGTGTAAGGCTAGAAAGATGATTTCATTTTAACAATATGTAGTCATGTACTGATTAAACACAAAATCATTTAAACATGTTACTTCAAAAGGCATATGTGTGTAGAGAGCAAATTTGTCTCAGCGCAACATGATTTTAGGTAGCGTTTAATTCAGCATAGTCACTGATAAACAAATCTGTGTATCCTACCATTGAAATGAATCATCTTGACAACATGCAGCCACATTTTGTGTTTAATCATTATATCATCTGATATCTATCAAACTATATAATGAAATTTCATCAGATCAATCATCCATTTGTAAGTCACATGATGCTGTTGTTTACCAAGGAAATTAAGTTCAAAAGCATTTGGCCCACACTTTCACCCCAAATAATCGTCGTCAAAAGGAATCATTTTACTGTTTTCTTTTTGAGGGTAATTTTTCTACCCACTCCACAAACAACAGGAGAATTTGGTGTCCACCTGGCCAGCTTAGTTGTGCCTCGGAGGACTAGCTAGGCCGAAACAGTTGACACCCACAAAGATGCCTGTACATATTGTAAATGAGGATAAAGACTTGTTAACAGAAATGTATTCATCTTAACTGGGAATGTGCATTGTTTCTTCAGAGTTATTGAGAAGAAAAAAAAAAAGAAAAAGCTTGCGACCCCACCCCCCCACCCGAAAAACAAACAGCTGAAAGTGGGAAATAATGGATTTTGTCAGTTTTGTCAGCATATGTGGATAGCTCTTGCCATTTGTTTCACCTTTTGTGATACTCTGACCTCTTTGGGAAGGAGAAAGTGGATAAAACTCTTTTACCTACATGTAATATGTCACCTATGAGTACCAGCTGATCACCTGCATACACTCAAGGTGCTATAAGGCAAAAATATATGAAAATAATTAAGACATTATTTGGGAATGCTCAAAAGTTTGGAAAATAAAGGAAATATGAAGACATATATGGAGGTTTTTTTGAAAGATTGTAACCAAATTCATAGTTTGTACACTTTTTATATCATGATCTGATAACAAATTTAAATGGTACAATCTAAGGTGATTCACACAAAAAGTGGCCATTGTCTTTATGTTTGTACATTGTATGTACAATCATTTCATACTTAAAACAGGTCAGAAATAAAAAAAGCTAATTGTGGTTTTTAGTCTTGCAGAACTGTATGTAGTTAGATGATGTGACAGCCTAATATTTATCTAATAAATATGTATTCAGATGATACCTGTATACCACTGTGTTTGTGTCATTTTTCATCTGTAGAAAACAAAAAGAGGGAAATTGCATTCAGCACAAGTGATGGGATGAGGAGGATGATCATTTTACAGTTAAAAGTTCTGAGCATGGAATATTTTGCAGAGGTGGAAACTAATACATGGCAGGACTTTTACATCTCTGATATTTTGCTAGAGTAAAACCCTAAAAGATGGGCTTTCAAGGGGTTCTATGTACAATGACAAATCCAGAAGTATTGAAGGTCTAAGATCTTTGTAACATTTTACATCCACAATCTCATCTGGCCTGTGAATTCACAAGCCTGTGAATGATGTCTGGTGGTGGGGAAAAAATGTAAAAGCATGAGTAAGCTAAATCTTTCAAATGCATTGTTGTCTGACAGACTGGTATTGACAAACAATTATTGCAGCCAAATGTTTTTACACAAATGCAGTAGTGTAAGAAACAACACAGGAAAACAGAAGGGAAGGCCCATTGGAAGGAAAGTAACCAGTTATATTGGCACAGCTATAGGCTACTGTTGAGATTGTAGAGTGACTTTCTTGTGTTGAGAAAAATCTATCCTTAGCCTGACATTTTCCAAGCCAGCCAACCAATCAATTTGGCTTGGAGTGGGATTCCATTTCAATCAGGGAGGTAGTGGAGGCTAAACGCAAGTAAACACAGTTTATCCACCTCTGAAATTTCAGGAATAGGCCTAGTTTATCCACCTCTTATTAGCGTTTATCCACCTCAAGGGTTTATTCACCAATTGCAACTTTAAACATTCAAAAATCACACTGTATTATGCACATTCACAATACACTCATACACATATACACTATATATATATATATCGATTTTATGCTTGTACGTGTGTGTCTGCATGTAGTTGTGAGAGTTAGTGTATATGGTCTGTGTGTGTGTGTGTGCGCGTATATATATATACATACACACATATACATATATATATATACACACACACACACACACACACATATATATATATATATATATGCACACACACATACTAACTCTAACACAACTACATGCAGACACACACTCTAACAGTAACTCTCACAACTACATGCAGACACACACGCTCCTGGTAAATAAACAATGTTTACATATTTTCCATATTTATTATTGCCATTGGTCTCAGTGTTCATATCAGTTTGAAAAGTCCTATCAGAATACCTTTATTTTAACAAAAAAGCAATTTGAGCCTCAAACCTTTAATTGAGTATACGCATATTATCCCACCGGTCACAATTGTGACCGGAAATAAAACTCACTTTTTCATCTACTTTTCTACATTTAAAAAAAATAAAATAATTATTGATTACTTCAAAGGGTTGCTAAATAACACATGATTTGCATATTTGCATGTCTGGGAAAAATGTGGGCTTAAATGGGTTAAGGGACAATGATAAATGACTTATATTTTCTAAGAAAACTATTTATCTATTTATGTCAAAATCATTGCTTAACAATGAGATTACACTTAAGACAATATAAAACTGTGAAAATTGTATCATTTTACCAACATTTTACAACTGAGAAGTGCTGTTGAAAAAGAAAAAACATAGCGTGGGACGAGCCAAAATCAACCAAAATTTTGTGATTTTGTGATTTTAATCATTTGAACTTGTATTTTATTGGGTTTACTTGGTCTTATATTGATGCATATGATCTATAACATTAAGTTTTTTAAATTACACATGTATTTATTGTTAAAGCAACTTTAGAACTGATTATATGTTGTGGGACGCAAAAGGCACCAATTCGGTGAAATGACCCTGATAATCTCAAAACTAGCACGTGAGTTTCTTCCTGGTGTTGCACTTCCTGCATGCATTGAGCCAGAGCCCGTCTACGGAGAGCCTGGCCACTCCGTATTAAGTCCCATTGTACCGAATTTTGGTTGCCGTTCCACCAGATTTCCACTAGGGGCGATCGCCATGAGTGCAGAATGAATGGGAGTCAATGGAGCTAGACGGCTAAATTTGTCTTTTTCACCTGATTGTCGTTGACAAATCTCAGATTTGATTGTAGTTTGTATAACTTCAACATGAGTTATAGGTCAAAAGTTGAATGAACGAGAACTTATGTCCTTTTGATTTCTTACAGTTTGGGTCGTTGTTGCCCATTACACGCTAGCATTGTGCTAATGAGTGACATCATTGACACGTTTGAAAGGCTTTTTAGAACAATTAAGTGATTTTAAAAAATATAATACTCCACCAAGTGTATTTTCTTCGACTCCCCTTTCAAATACAATATTCAAATTACTTGAAAAAAAATATATATCCCGAGAAAAAGTGGATTTTGAGGGGTACAGCTCCATAGACCTCCATGCATTCTGCACTCGTGGACGAGCGCCCTCATGTGGAACCACAGAAGGAACTGCAACCAGTTCAGAAACCGGAAGTTTTCCGAGAGTGGCAGTTCTCCCCTTATTAGACATTCTCTTGAGCTCTGATTGAGCCCCAAAGAAACACACGTGACATGTGTGTCGGTTTTGTAACGCTGTAGAGTTGACGAGGCTGCCCAGCCGACACTCATTCAAAAAGTGAAGTTAACCACGACGATATCACAATGCTTATTCCAAATGGACGATTCCGAATTTGTACATTGGCGTTCACTGCCGCTAGGATGTTTACGACTGGTCCAAACCCAGTCGTTTACTTTGACATTGCTGCAGACAACCAACCTCTTGGAAGAGTAACCTTTGAGGTAAGAACGACTTGGCAGTGAATGACACTAGGTGATTGACCTGCGGCTACAATATTCTTGATTGCAATATTAGAATGTAAAAATACTTCTAGGTGTTCTCACAATATAATACTTAGCGTGCATGTTTAGTTTTTTGCACAACAATATGCGAATCACGGATGAGAAATTCAGCAGACATAACGTGACCTCTAACTGTGTGTCCTACGGTTTTGAAGAACAACTGACTTAAATACACCGAATAAGATTGTTTTTGTTTTATTTTTTGCAGTTGCGAGCTGACGTGGTACCAAAAACAGCAGGTAGGTAAATAAGTCCTATTTTTGCACTAGCAAGTCATGGCAAGTAGGCCTACGGTGTAATTGGTAGACAACACATGTTAAGACAAGTGTCACCTATAGAATTTAAGCCAATACTGGCCAAGATAGATAGATAGATAGATAGATAGATACTTTATTGATCCCCAATTTCAAGGTCTCAGCAGCATACAGACAACACAAACACATTCTTTAACAGCAGAAAGAGTAATTAAAGTATATCATATAAAAACACAACTAAGCAATAAGGACAGTAGAAGATAAAGAATATGCTAAATATACTAAAATACAAATTATACTAACTAACACTTAATCTAAATCAATTCTAAAAACAGTATCCACATAGTGGTGATTAATCAATCAGAGGCACTTGCAATGACTGAGCCTGTGATTCTCTGTGCATAGTAAGGTAAGGTAAGGTGTTCTGTGTGAATGAGTGTCATGGTGATAGTGCAATGGTGATAGCGGTCATGGTGATAGTGCAAATGATTAAGTCCAACAGTGCAACAATGCAGAAATAAAGTAAAGTAAAGTCTATATATCTATATATTTAACTATTTTAAGAAAAGGTATAAGTGTGGCCACAGTTTGGCTGTGGCATGGAGGGAGGGGTTATGCATATGTGCTAATGTGCTAATATAGCACGCAAACAGTGAGGCAGAAAGACAGTGGTAAAAGTGGCTAACGGACAGACAGTATCCAAACATGGAGGGGGTGAAGAGGCAGACAGACTATGCAGAGAAGTCTATCTCTCCTCTTCCCTTAAGTGAAGCATTGAACAGTTCAATGGCCCTGGGGACAAATGACTTTCTCAGTCTGTCTGTTGTGCAAGGCAGTGAGCGAAGTCTCCAGCTGATCAGGCTCTTCTGCTTAACAATAGTGCTGTGGAGTGGATGACACTCATTGTCCAAGATGTTGATCAGTTTGTTCAGGGTCCTTTTGTCAGATAGCGAAGTGATGCACTCCAGTTCAGCTCCCACTACAGAGCCAGCTTTCCTTACCAGCCTGTCAATTCGCCCCGCATCCTTCTTCCTTGTGCTTCCTCCCCAGCATACTACTGCATAGAAGAGGACGCTGGCAACAACAGACTGGTAGAACATCCTGAGGAGCTTGCTGCACACATTGAAGGACCGCAGCCTCCTCAGGAAGTACAGCCTGCTCTGCCCTTTCTTGTAGAGTGCATCAGTGTTGGCTGACCAGTCCAGTTTATTGTCCAGGTGGAGACCCAGATACTTGTAGGTGCCTCCATCAATGTGGACTGGTAGCAGAGTGGGCTTAGACCTGCGGAAATCCACCACCATCTCCTTGGTCTTTGAAGTGTTGAGTTAAAGATGATTGAGTTTGCACCATTGCACAAAGTCCTCCACCAGGCTCCTGTACTCCTCCTCCTGCACGTTCCTGATACACCCCACAATAGCAGTATCATCAGAAAACTTCTGCATGTGGCATGACTCGGTGTTGTAGCAGAAGTCAGACGTGTACAGGGTGAACAGGACTGGAGAGAGCACAGTTCCCTGTGGCGCTCCGGTGCTGCTGATCACAGTGTCAGAGAGACAGTTCTTCAGTCTGACGAACTGTGGTCGCTCGGTCAGGTAATCTGTAATCCAGGTTACCAGGTGAGCGTCCACACCCATCTGCAAGAGCTTGTCTCCCAATCTGAGGGGTTGGATGGTGTTAAAAGCACTTGAGAAATCAAAGAACATGATTCTCACAGCACTTTTCCCCTTGTCTAGGTGGGAATGTGTCCTGTGTAGAAGATAAGTGATGGCATCGTCCACGCCCACTTTCTCCTGGTAAGCAAACTGTAACGGGTCTAGTGCATGGCGTACCTGGGGTCTGAGCATACCTAAGACCAATCGCTCCATTGTCTTCATCACATGTGATGTAAGAGCGACAGGTCTGTAGTCATTAAGCTCACTAGGGTGTGGCTTCTTAGGGACAGGGGTAAGACATGATGTCTTCCACAGTGTTGGAACTTGTCCAAAGCGTAGGCTCAAATTGAAGATGTACTTCAGTGGCTCCCCCAGTTCAGCAGCACAGGCCTTGAGTAGCCTTGGACACAGTCTGTCAGGACCCGCTGCTTTATTGCTGCGCAATTTCTTTAGTTGGACTGTCACTTGATCTGTTGTAATGGTGAGGGGTGTAAGGGGAGGGGAGGGGGAGGGGTGTATCTGGGATCTGTGTGTTTGATGGCTGTTGACTGAGGTCGTTGTCCCCTCATTGTTCGTGATCGCCATGTGGGGGAGGGGTGCCAAATCCAGTGATGATGGAGGTGAGTGTTGCACTGGTATTGAGGGGGTGTGGGGGTGGAGGCTGGGGGATGGTGGACAGACCACTGCCATTGGGGCTGGAGCAGGGCAGTCAAACCTGTTGTAGAAGTGGTTCAATTGGTTCGCCCTGTCCAGGTCCCCCTCCACAGAGCTGCTGTTCTTCTTCAGGCCAGTGATATCCTTCATGCAGTCCCATGTCTCCTTCAAGTTGTTTTCCTGCAACTTCTGTTCCACCTTCCTTCTGTAGTCCTCCTTAGCTTCCTTCAGCTTGAATTTGAGTTCCCCTTGCACGCGCCTCAGCTATGCCATGTCCCCCTTTCTGAACGCCATCTTTTTCCTGTTAAGAAGGGTCTTGACATTGCTGGTTATCCAAGGCTTGTTGTTGGGAAAGCAGCGTACAGTTCTGGTGGGAACAACAATGTCCATGCAGAGCTGCACCCGTGATTAAGCTGCAATGTATTAGACCTGTAGTAGGCTATAGTAGGCAATATTGTGTTTGTTGATGTTAGTACCAGTGATGTTACTATGGCATATATCAAAGATTGAATCACAAGTCACATGTTTAATCATTAACATAATGTGTGTGCGTTTCCCCTCAGAAAACTTCCGTGCCCTGTGCACAGGAGAGAAAGGATTCGGTTACAAGGGATCAATATTCCACCGGGTCATCCCCCAGTTCATGTGCCAGGTACAGTCCATATTGTGTCCTGTCCTGTGTGATCCTTTATAGCAGGGATTCTCAAATGTGTCTTCGCCAGTATCCCCTTCTGGGGGACAACATTTTCTGAGAACCCATATAGTTGTATTTCGACGAGGTGGACTGACAGTTAGTTGGAATATAAGCCAAGCTAAGCAACAGTAATGGTTATACTCCACTTTCAGATCTACTGCTTTATACCACTTGAGATTATGTAAACGCTGGCTTGGACTTGCAGCACATATTTTCATCACATCCGTACAAGACCAAGCATGCATCGATTAGTTGTTTCCCCTCTGGACACCTTTGCCGCCTTTTTATTTTACATCACTGTCCAAAGAGACTTACATATGTCAACTTTGTCAGTTGGTGCCTTGCTCAAGGGCACAATGGTAGAAGCCAGGAATTGAACCCACAACTTTTCAGGCTACTGCTCGCTAGCCTAGCTCCTTAACCACTACACTACCACTGCCCCTTACATGCTTACTTGTAGTTAATAATTTACTAACTACAAGTGTGAGTGGTTAATAATCTTTGACATTTACTTCTAGGGAGGAGACTTCACCAACCACAATGGCACCGGAGGGAAGTCCATATATGGAAGGACATTTCCAGATGAGAACTTCAAGCTGACACATACTGCCGCTGGTAAGACGTTGGTCATCCCCATCCCCAGCATGATCTATTTTTTGTTTTCTCCAAGAACTGTGGAGAACATTAAAGCAGCGCTTTGCTAGTTTTTTACCCAAATATATCAGCTTCAACCCAAAACTACATTGAATACCTTTAAGTTGTAAATTGGTATGCATAGTACTTGTTTATCAAAGTACTGTCTGTGATTCTGGCAAAAGTTTGTTGATATTTGGGCTCAACAGCCAATGAAATTGCACCTATGCCACCTGTGTTCCTGGAGTGTCATCTTGATTAGCTGGATTTGTGTGTGGCTTGGTCTGAGCCACTACATCCCCCCCCCCCCCCCCCCGCCATTTATAGTCAGAACTGTATGCAAAACGGAGTTATTATGAACGCACACTCAGAATGGATAGCCAGTGGACCACCCTGGATTAGAATAGTGGACTGTGTCTTTAATTGGTGTGTGTGAACAAGTGAAGAAAAAAAGCCCACAGCTTTAAAAAAAAAAAAACAAAAAAAAAAAACACAGGAAGCAAACTCAAACCACCACTGAAACTCTTCCACAAGTCGTCTTTCAGCTCCGCCTTCATTAAGCATGTTATGCACTCAACACCCTCATTCTCAAAACTTGTGTTCAGACAACCGCTCTTGGTTACCTCTAGATCAGTGTGATCAGTTTGACGTGTGGGATGCAAATATGACTCTTAAAACAAGCGCATCTATGGTTTTTTTTTTATGGGTTTTTTTTTAGCCTTTTTTACTTGGCCAGTTTCTTTGTTCCACCATGTCTAGCCACAGTTACCACAGTGACTCAGTTTGTTCAAAGAGCTAGTTTCGGACCACAGGTGTACGTGCAACTATTGGACATAAGCCATCTATTTTAGTAGGTGTGGCAAGGCTTGGACTCAAAAGGCTTAAAACCCCATTGCATCAGCCCCTGTGGTGTAAACAGAGACATGTAATTCAGAGCTCTGTGGAACAAGAGCATTAGGAGGTTTTTAAATTAATGGTCAGACTGATTAAAACCCCTTTCTGTCCACCAGAGGGAGTCATTGAGCCATGAACATGAGAACACAGAACTTTTTTTTTTTTTTTTTGGCCAGACAGACATGACCCACTTTTAAGGGCCAGAAGGAGTCAGTTTACTAATATAATTACTCAAAGTTCTTCACATTCTAAACGCACCCCATTCCACCTGGGAATGGGCTTCAGAGTGATCTAATTGGCTCCGATAATCTCAGGAGTTTTTGTGTCTATCAGGACGGTTGGATTTGCTGGTTCAACCTAGGGTTAGACCTTAACAATCAGTTGCAGGGCATTTTATTCTGCTGATGAGATGATACTATTGTGAGTCCAGAAAGAGAAAGAACACAAAGGTGAGCGATGTTAGTCGTTGGAAATGTTAGTAATGCACTATTACTTTTATCTTCTGTGCCCTAAACTGGAATGTTGATGCTTTTGCAGGGATCTTGTCCATGGCCAACGCAGGGCCCCACACAAATGGCTCTCAATTCTTCATCTGCACAGCCAAGACAGAGTGGTAAGTGCCAGAGCATCCCAGGGGTCAGGGACACTCAGCTTGATTTAGGCTTGCGGGTGCGGGGGGGTGTGGGGGTGATTTAGGCGTGCGGGTGCGGCTCTGTGTTTGGGCGTGTGGGGGTGGATGCATCGGTAAAGGAGTTTGAGCTAGGGACATGAACTGCTATTCTTGTGTTGATTGTGTGTGTGTGTGTGTGTGTGTGTCTGTCTGTCTGTGTGTGTGTGTGTGTGTGTGTGTGTGTGTGTGTGTGTGTGTCGGGGGGTGCATTAAAGAAAGTATTGTGTGATTTGAAGAGTATGGGTATGAAAGAAGGAGACAAAGAGAGCGAGTTATTTGGTGAGAAAAAGAGAGTGAAATGGAGGAAAGAAGAGAGAATAACAGTGAACGAGTTCACCCAATCTGTGAAATAAACCTAACTGTGTGTGTGTGTGTGTGTGTTTCTGTCTTGTCCTAGGCTGAATGGCAAGCATGTTGTGTTTGGCAGTGTGAAGGAGGGCATCGAGGTAGTGCAGAAAGTGGAGGCCCTGGGCTCGCGCTCTGGGCGCACCGCCAAGCGGATCACCATCACCGACTGCGGCGAGCTCAAGTAGACCCCCAGTGCTCTGGCACCCCCAATACCCCCCCCCCCTTTCCGAAACACCTACTGTGAATGTCAAAAAATGAGCCCGTTGTGAAGACGGTCAGCCGGACGATGGTACGGTGTGGTGGGCTGAGGACGTCCAGGCGAGAATCTTTTTTTCACTCTTCTAATTTTGTTTATTATTCTTTTTTTAGTCGACCACGCTGTGCTGAGAGGCTTGTTTGTCAAGAGCCTGATTTTTGAAAAAGGGCAGGGCCAGAGCCGTCTTTAAAGCTGTGATTGGTCCAAGTTCATTTCTATCTTGAATCCCCAGGGGGCACTTAATCAGAATCTTGGCATCTCCTCAGGTCAGGGTAATACTTGTGTGTGAATCGTCAGCATTTACCTCGTAAGTTCCTCTCAAAATATGGGGATTTTTTGTAAAAAGAGTATACTGGAATGTGACATTGTGAGGTGTGAATTGCGTGGCTTTAAATGAGTATTTTTGGAAACGGCAGTTCTAAACTGAAATAAAGTCATACCAACGGTGCTAACTTTGATTTTTGTCATCTGTTTTTGAAGTTCTCCGGCCATTTACCTCACAACACATTCCTGGCTTGAGTTTCGTTTGATGTACCTGTCTGTGTTGATGGGGCTTTCACCCTCTCTGTTAACAGCTACCTGAGACTTGCTGTACAGTTTGTAAATCAGCGGAATGTGACAGTCTAGTAACTTGCAAGGTATAAATGGAGTGACATTTTAAAGGCATTCATGCCAAGGTGTTGATGTGAAGAAGTTTATAAAGATCTTATTAATGTGGCAAGACATTTTTTGTGCACTATAGGCCTATGTCAAATTAAAGGGATACTCCGGAGTAAAAACATCCTGGGGTCTATTTATGGTTGATAATGGGTTCAAACTTTCGTTTTGGGAGCAAAATTACGTTAATCGGAGGAGTTTTGAGCTAGACCGTTATTTGCATTAGCAACAATGGTTTGTAGCATGTTGCAGCAGGCATACAGCCATGCCAATAAATCACGATTTTCAAACCACTGACAAAGTTCAAAATAGCCTTACACTTCGGTGGTAGTGTCCATGGGTATCCTACAGATAAACCAAAGTATTGCAAACTCTTAAAGTGAAGAGAGGCTATAACAAGGAGGGTTTCTGAAGGCAACACACATTGCCTTACTTCTGTTCCAGTAGCTGGAGTAACTCAGTGGGCACACCTAACCCTAACCTTTTTTTTCTTCTCTAATCAGTAGGCAGAGCTTTTTTCACTATGTGAGATGTCAAGAGATCCAGCAACTATGACATGTAGGTTTCAGTAAGGGAAAAGAAAAGGAGGTCTTGCACAAAGATTTCTAACCTTTTTTTATATATAACTTGTCACATTGATTATTTCATCTGCCTTCAAATGCTGGTCACGCATATTAAAAATACATAAAACACATTCAAGGTACATAGTTTTGTTCTCCAACCCTGCTATTTCAGAGCCATAGATGATCTCTCCCATGACATACACCTACATAGAATCTTCCCACTCCTAAAAACCTTTTTGACAACGGTCATCTCCATGGTTTGATATATATTGCTCTTGAATTTGACTCGCGTGTGTGTGTGTGTTGCTGATAAACTTCATGTGGCCAGGGTGGTTTCCTCTCCTGGATTCATTAAGTCTTTTTATTTCCCAAAAATCACAGACTTGTGAGTTCCGCCCATGTTTTTACAGACGTTCAAACATAATATGGAAAAAGTGAAAAGGATTACAAACACAGAAACTTTGGTATTAGCTGTAGTTCATTCCTCCTCATGGACATTCCTTACCAATATGGACGTTTTCATTTAGTGCTATCCTAATGAGTAAAGATAGTAATCCCTATAATTATTAGGTTTCAGTATGAACAAATTTGTACAATAATACATTGGCAGGAAAAATACAGCTTCATGATCAAACTGGTTATAATGCATTGAGTTATTTTCCCTTTTCTCACAACAAAAATCCTTTGTAGACACATGTAACATAACCATAACTGGGATATAATGCTAGAAATAGCATTGCATGCATGACATGACATAAACCTCTCGTCTGATAAAATGCTTTCCCTGATAATTTTAAGACAAAGTAATATTAATTTTGTTCAACAGTTATTGCTCATCAATGCGTAGTCATTGTTGTTCAACCTCTGATCAGATTAATAAGAAAAGAGTATTAAAAATGCCAACAATGTAATTTGTTTAGGAATCTTACAAATGATTATATATGTTTCAAAATACACACAAACATATTTTACTAATAACAGGCACTTGGAACACAAACTGGTTAATTAATACTGATAATATACTCTTCAGGAAATCATAACAACTCAACCATATCTCTACAGAATGAGTGAAAGATGTGTATACCATTTCTGTAGACATCTAGACTTCACATCGTAATGTACTGTTGCATATTTTATACAGATACAATTGGTGTAAAAACAAAATCCTTATAAATATTTCCTGTAAGATACCTCCGAGATTGTGAGATACTTAAAACTCCCATGTTTCTGGTAACAACCAAAGAAACAAGCTTTAAACTATTGATGAAATACAAAATGCCTTAAATGGCAGTTATCAAATATATACAGACATGTGCAATACCACCTTAACTAGGGAATAAACCATTTTTCTCTTCCTGTCTAGAAATGCCAAAACTTTGTTATAAAAAAAACTAAAAATATACAGCTTTGATTTTGGTACATAAAACCAATCCATAGTCAAGTATATGTGCTACTCAAAAGCTACAATTTGTGTCACAAAGACTGAAAGAATGCCTTAATGGCCTCATTAAAATCTCAGGAAGAACAGGTAGATTTCATCATATTTAAGTAAAAACCAATCAAACACGTAGAAGAGAGCCTAGACATTTATCTCTCTTTGAGGGCATAGGAATTGGGCTAGCCAACACATTAAGTGATAGAAAACTGGCATGGAAGTGTTTCAAGAACCTTGTTTAGTGACACACATGGTTAGGTTAACTTTGAGCCCCATGGCTCCAAAGCAAGCTAACTATAACAAAACAAAGCCATAGTGATATTCTTTTTTAAAGAGATGTATCACTAGTTAACCTAACCCAAGTTTGTTTCTAAACCATATACTTTGAATAACCCCCTGCTGAGGGTTGAAATGAATTAGTCTGCATTCAGACAGTTTCTAGGTTTAACACAATGCCAGTGAAGCACATGCAAATAGTATGCTAGGACTGTCTTTTTTTGGTAAAAGACCCACATAGGGCCGAGGACAGAGGTTATTATTTCGCTCAGGATGCATGTAGTAGAGAAAGTGGTTCGACCTTTTGTTAATGTTGAAATACTACTCGTTTATGATGTAAGAATGGTTTAGTTGATTCCAATAATGCATCCCAAACAGCTACCTTCTAACAATTAAGGGAATGTGAGCAGTTCTCGTTGTGTTATTACAATGACGGACATACTAATGTTGAATATTTGTTGAGTTCTCAATATGTTGAGGGGGGGGGGGGGGGGGCCTTTAAATGCACACTATTTTTGTCCTGCGGCTGACCTGCCTTATGAGTTACCTTAGAAACCCTTTGGAATATTGCACAAGAACATGTGATTATGTTTTCTATACTAAGATCTCTGTATGGTTCAGAAAGGGATGCAAACATACAATATCGTATATGAAAGCCTTTGGGTACACTAAGAGAGTATATCAAATTCCTTACATTTAACGTACCCTATATAATTTGCCCAGCCTACAAAGTCTTCAATCTACAGTAGTTTCTAAAGACCTATTTAGATGGTTAAAAATAGATATACATCTGGTTAAAAACAATGCAATTGCACAAAATGAAGGTCTTAAGTTCAGAAAGAGACCACTTAATAAATATCTGTTCCATCATGCATAGAGGAGACTGATTCTGCATTCTCCCTTCTTTCTGGATTCACAGTTGAAAAGATGTGCTACTGACCCAATGTCTGTGTGAAGGCATCTTGTGACCCATTATAGCACTTAGTATATACATGGCCTTCACCTTCACTAGGTTAAAGATAAGTGGAAGGAGTGATCTTGTAAACAAAGTAAGTGAGAAAACACTATTATGGCCTACTTCATTCCTGCTGACTGTGTGTGTGTGTGTGTGTGTTTGGCCTGTATATGTATGTGTTGCATATATGTCTGTCTGTACGTGTTGGAGGGGGGGTTGTAGGTAGTGCTACCATAATTTCTGCACACACATAAACTGCACACAAATCAAGGTGATGAATTAAAGCTGAATTAACAAGTGAATGAACTGAACCACCATCTAAACAGTAAACAGTCGCTGTTGCCTCTGGGTAGTAGAGGTTGGTCAGGGGAGGTCTGGCTGGAGAGGTCACTGCACCCGCCGGCAGTAGTAGCCCAGAACCTTGCACTTCTCACACAGGTGCTGGGGATGCTCCTTGCTTTGGTCAGACACATCTAGTCCGTCAGGCTTTTCCAATGGCCGCTGACATAGAGAAACAGACAAAGAGTCAACACTGGTACTCGTATATCAAGTTGTTATTGCTGCTACTGTTACTACTGATTACTACTGTTACTACTGGTTACTACTGATAACGGTAATGAAGAAGAGATTTAAAATATAAAACTTTTATACCAACTTCTACAGACAAATAGATATTCAACAAATAGATTATCTTTTACATGGCATGTTCAATTCAGACAACTTTACATGATAACACAGAAAAGCACTTCTTATAACTTATCTTATCTAAGCGTTTTTTTGTTTTGTTTTTTCAAAGCCACATGCTGTCATCATCCCATCCGCAAAAAAAACAAAAAAAACAGAGATAAGACATAAAACAGTTTTATCTCTGTTTCAATCTGAAAGATTCATGGCAGGTTGTTAAGCTAGGGGTGTCCTTGGTCTTCCCCACTGATTTTGACAAGAGGGGACCAGGTCAAACATCTGCACTGATCGCCAGGCTTTGGCTGGACAAGCAACATTGATGCGATCCACAAACCCTACTGTGACTGAAGGTTTTATGGCCTTGAGGTCTTGGTCGCTCCTCTTTCCAGATTCTCTGTATATACCATTAATCTACGAGGCCTAGTTCACCAGAGGGTCATATAAACAGCTATTCTCCTCTTAAGCACGTTTGCTAAAGACACAACAGCGCATTGGCGTTTCGCCTTTGCGTGCAAGTTTATCCAACTAATTGTTGAAGTGTGTTTAACTAATGGCTAACCGTTTAGCCTTTCGCAGGCGCCTGTTTGTGTTGCCTGTTTTCCAAACAACGCCAAAACGCTCTCTGCGGACGCCAAGCTTGAAGTGGTGAGTGACAGTTCTCCCAAGGCTTGGCGTCGTTGCAAGACTGTAAGTTTCCGCAAAGCTAATTCAAGTCGCTTTACCTCAAATAGTGTTAGATATTAGACAGCAGACGGCATATCGATATGCAGAGTCATCCTTCCCACTGGGCCGTAAGCGTGCAGCTTTTACAGCTTGTCCTTATTACAGTGTTTTGATGAGGTTTCTCTATTAGTGACAAACAAGTTGAATACCTTGGCTTGGCACCAAGTGGTATCTCATGTGTTTGACATCAGTGGAAATATGGGTGGTATCCTGGATACTAATGATGACAGCTCATGTTTCAAATAAGCTTTTGAAAAGGAGGGGGGGGGGGGGAGAAAAAAAGCTTTAAAGTTGCAAAGGCTATATGCGTGTCCACAGATGTTTCCTTGCAAAGCAGTCCATCATTCCTGCTGGAAATGAGGAACATGCCACATTTGAATAGAATGGGGGGTAATGGCAGCGCTCACAATATATGTTGTTTTTTGCACACAGAGGTCCACTATTTTCCCTGACAGATAGCGTGCCATTGGTGCCCAGCACCATGTAATTGTTAGCAGGCAGCCCAAATGTACCAATCCCTTTTTCATGGGCTGATTATAGATGCCTACAGCAACTTGAAATGAGTGATGATGTCATGGCATTTGAAGTGTCTTAAATGCACACAGAGCCCCCATCCAACATTGCTGCGCTCTGCAATTAAGAACAGAAACAAGGCACTCTGGCTGAAAGCCTCTGGGGAGAGAGGAACCCCGCAGTGTCAAACTAACCATGCAATGCTGAAATCAGCTTAGACCAAACTAAACAATGTACCAACACAACAATTAAACTCAGTGAAGCTTTTGAGAATTGGCTTAGAAAAAAAAAAAAAAGTCTATGCTATATATATATATATACACAGTATATACTCATGCAGGCTGAATACAACATGACGATAGACAAAGTCTGACTGACAAAGTCTTTACATATACTACTGTATACATATACAATATGTGTGTGTATTGCCCAGTAATGGTCCATGTGTTGGACACGTTAGACTTAAGACTAGATGTTGCATGTCATTTAGATTAGGTCCTAGACTTCTCTGATCTCTGCATGTGCTCCCTATTGCAAGTTAATACACTGCTGTTCCTGGCTCAGCGTCACCACTGATGTCAGGACACCATCCTGTCCTGTGGATGTCACTGGTCATTCTGGTTCTGATGGCTCCTCCATGCCAACATACACACACTGGCACTTCCTCCATGCCAACATACACACACTGGCACTTCCTCCATGCCAACATTCACACACTGGCACGTACCTGCTTGTGAGGGTAAACGTTGATGTGGCACTTGATGCATTCTTGGCCCATGTTTGCCCAGGAGTTGCCACTCATCCACTTCCTCTTGCATTTGGGGCACTTGTACTCTCCAAAGCATCGCTTCTTCCCCTGGTATGGCGTCAGGCCCTCTCCTTTGGGGCGAGCCTTTGGGACGCAGAGAGAGAGAGAGGGTAAGTAAACATACTTACAAATAATAGAGTTACGGTAATGACATTTGGATGAGATTGGTTATGGATATTGTGTTTCAAATTCCCCCTTCTGGAGCCAAAGTTGTTCACCAAATATCAAAGCAACTGAATCTAATTCTATCCAGTAGTGTCGATTTCAGAGAGTTATAAGTCCCCAGTGTATCTGTTTAAAGTCAGTTTCTGTTTCCTCTCCAATGTATCACTGCTCTTATGTCTCACTAAATACAAGAGGGTAATTATGTGGTAATTTAACTTTTTAACTTTTATCTGAAAACTTGCTTTGGAGCATACCGGTACAGTATCTCTTTCCATTTTGTCAACAGACTCGTTTATTTCAACTGACACCATTTATTTGTTGCATCATTAATGACCAACAGTTAAAGTATCTACCCCTGAAGCCAACGGCTGAAGAGAAAGTCATACATACATTATTTTCCTGTTTGTTGCCCTTTTTCTTTCTGGTTCTGTCCATTTAGCGTCTTTAGTGTCTTCAAGTTTAGCAATAGAACTTAGAATTCCCTGTAGGATCTCAAGCAATACGTTCGCAAGTATCTAGTACTGGAACCCAATGACAGTAGTACATGTCACTCTCTTATACCATGAAGCCACTCCTTTTAACAGGAACCCTTACGTATCATTTTTGTTTCCCTGGAGGAAGGACTGTTGGCCATGCTATATGTCAAATCTACTTTTATCTTTCTGGAGGAACCTGGAATTCGCTGTAGGATCTCAAGCAGTATACGTTTGCAAGTATCTAATGCTAGAACCCAATGACAGTACGAGTACATGTCACTCTCTTATAACAAGAAGCCACTCCTTTTCACAGGTACCCTTAGGTATCATTTTTGTTTCACTAGAGGAAGGACTTTGGCCATCTACTTTTATCTTTCTGGAGGAAGGGCGAAGTTGGAGGATAACAAGCTTGGGATTCCACTAGCATCCTAGTGTACTAGAACGATTGGTTATTTAACATCCAGGTCAGTATTGTGTGTTTGTATGCTTATGTTCTTAATAACTGTAAACATGTCCATTAAACCCTGCTGATAGAACACAGCTAAGCTGTATTGAAAGCTAGAAACAAGCACAAGACGGAAATGATTATCAAAGTTTGGCGAAGGCATTTGGGAGGAGAAGAAGTTTACTGCCTGATATGATTGTGATTAAACGATTACGCTCCTCTTTAAAATATCCCTTTAAACAGAATCAAGCTCACCAGGCCTCAGGAAGCCAAACCAGAGTGATGTAACTGCTGAAAGACCACTGTGAAAGATTTCAGCTGAAGTAAATCTCCCTGTAACACTATACTAAGATAAATACCCTCTCCATTGATATTTACGGTGCAAAATATCAAGACTGAGCAAAACAGTGTGTTTGACAAAGCCCATCTGGGCCCGCGGGCAGGCACGGAACTCACATGGTTCCCATTGGGCCGAGCTCGTTTCATCTCCCATCAGGGCAGTCTCAGAGAGGGATACCTGCTGCTGCTGCTGCTGCTGCTGCTGCGGAGGCCGGAGCCTAGACGTGCCTCGTCTGAAGGTTTTCAGAGACAAACCGCACGAGCCTCGACCGCTTTCCACAGGCACTCACCGCACGCACTCCCGTCTGGCTCAGTGGTGGTTCGGGGAGTCTCTTAAGATCTTGACATGTCAGGGGTCCATGTTGCATATCAAAGTCAAAGCCAGTGAAATCTTTGCCCTCACCCCCCCCCCCCCCATCATACCCCCCTCTTTCTTTTCTTCCTAGTTGTACTTACCTACCTAGTGTTTTGGAAGTTGGGAGCCCCCATCGCTAACCCTCTCCACCCAACCCAACCCTTATCCACCTCCTCCTCCTCCTTCTCCACCACCTCCCCCTTCTCCCTCAAACCGAGTCCAGATCTGGGGGTTGGTGTGAGGGTTGGGGCCCGGGAGGCTGAGCTGAGCTGAGCGCCGAGCAGAGCCGAGTCACGGAGGGCTGCTGCTGCTCCCTGTGACTAATGTGCAGCGTAATCACACACAGCTGCTCTGAGCCCTAAGCTCTGAGCTCACACAGCTCCACTCTGCGCCTCCAGCCAGCCAGCATGCTAGCCAGCCAACCAGCCAGCCAGCCACTTTGCCTTGCCTCGCCTAGGCCTTGGCACTCGCCAAGGAGCCGGGTGGGGGCCCCGGCAGCAAAACAAACCCACAGCCTGCCAACACAACCTACATATCACTAGTATTATATAGTATTCATCCTTCTCCTCCAGCACTTTCTCTTGTGTTTGCCTCACAGACAGAGGTGAGTTGATGAGGAGGAGGAGGAGGAGGAAGAGGAGGGAGGGTGGCTTCACTAACAGTTGTCCTCAAAACCCCAGGAGATTGGGGAGAAACTTTGAGGCGTTTTCTTTGTTTTGGATTAGCAGTTTTTACTGTAAACACAAAAAGCAAAACAAGCGCTTTTTTGTCTGAAACCTGCTCTCATCTCATCTGCTGTTTTACTTTAGAGGGAGTCTGTATTTCATTGGGGGAGTCGAAGAGGAAGCCTTTGCAAAAACTTGAACACCCCTTTCTGCAGTGAGGCCTTGGAGAGATACTCGGTCAGGAGGGGTTTGGGGAGTTTCTATGCATTAGCTAAGCTGGGTGTTTACACAGAACGGACTAACCCTGGTCAAGCCTGGAAGGAATCTGACACAGGAGTGACCTACATGTGTCAGGAGACTACCATGGCCTCATAGCTATGATTATTTTCAACAGTATGGCTAGCTAAGAGTGAACAATGAGATCATTATACGAGAGTCCAAATTCTTCCATTTTCATAAATGTAGCATGTTAGCATTCAGGGGACAGATGATTAACAGGTAGATATACATGGTTCAGAATTCTTCTGAATCTTCAGAAGTGAACCAAACACTTTTGAACACTTGAACATTTGAACACTTGAGGACGTTCCTGAGAAAACAAATCAAGTTACAAACTAAACAAATGCGGGAAATCTTTGAAGTAAACAGGCAGCACTTTCCAAAAATAAACAGCAACAAACCAGAGGTAAACATGCTCGGAATAAAAAAAAAACAAGTGAATGCATGTACCCGGGCCAACCCTGTTACCCAATCCCAACGACAGCACCCCACCGAGCCAGGTCGAGTTTGGACCGTGTGTTTATTTAGCGCGATGCTCCACGGCTAATGAATACATCAGAGCACTCCTCTCACCGGGGCTTTAAATAGAGGAGACTGACATATTTGGTTTCTTTGGAGGGTAGCCAGTGTGTGTGTGTGTGTGTGTGTGTGTGTGCGCGAGCTGGGCCTGAATTATGACAGGAATTGATAACGTTCATGCTGGTGGTCAGCGGGGAAATGTTTGTCAAGCAGTTTATAATCGGGGAATGGTATGTAGGTTTCTGTCTTTTCTTTCTTTCTTTCCTTTATTTTCTTTCACCCCCTTTGAAGCATTCTTCTGTCATTCGAGGGAGGTTGAGATTGGGGGAGGGGGGCTCAAAAGCTGTATTCACAATGCAAATAACTGCATTTTTACACAGCATTCATAAGTTACTCGCAGCTGAGATAGTGCTGCAAAATGCTCCTCAGGAGATAAGTTGAAGCTCTCAACTCTTATCTGTCCTGTTTCTCCAACAACGCCACAACCGATCCACAACACGCCCAAAGCAAACCCAAACCTTTTAAGAGTTTGGCAGGTACGGCTATGGCTGGCACAGAGTACTCCGTCATGGTTCATAGTCCCCTTCTTTCAGGAGAAGGAAAGCTAAAGGAGGGGCACTTTCTCTATTTTTCTGGAAGCATATATGGCTCAAACTGGACGCCCTCCCTTCCCAGCTGTGCTCCCACGAGGCCATAAAGGGGGCCAAGGCCCCGACAGACTCCACCAATCAGAGCGGGGCTACGATTCTATATGGTGAATACCTCCGAAACGCAGTCATCTCTCCCCCAGCTGGCCCGCAATACGGTTCTGGGGTACAATGGGTGGAGGAGCAGTGTGTGTGTGTGTACGTGGGTGTGTATGTGTGTGTGTACGTGTGTGTGTGTGTGTGTGTGTTAGGAAATCAAAGCCAGGTGAAGCACACATGAGCGGAACACGAGAAAGCACCAAAGCCCCAGTGTCCAGGCCCCGCCGTCAATTAAAGTCATCTCGCCGCATCTGCTTCATGTTATGCTGCCGATCGGGGTCAATTCCTTTCCATAAGCACTTTAATGAAACGTGTTCATTTAGCCATTTGGAGAACATGTGACGCCTAAGATATATATTATGCAATATATAGGATCTATAAAGGTACATTTGAGGATAAAATGTCATCAAGCATTGTGCTGTAGTTGTAGCAGTTGTTGGTCACCTAAGCTGTGTAACTTACACAAATACTGAGATTGCCTGCCGGACATTGAATGTCTTGCGCAACACCAACGTTATTACATATTTTTCTATTTTTGGTTAATTCTTCTCCTAATATTAAATGCAGAAGTGACTGTGCTTTCAGAAATACCAGTGAGTCCATGTTGCAGTTGAATATAGTGCTTTTTACTGATTCATATCACTGGATCAGTTTGTGGGGTCACAGGCAATGCTGTGGCAGCTGAGATTTGACAGTTTTGAGTCTGCAGTGCCATCTTACAAACATACCATAACAAGACAAGGATTGATAACCAGATTGTTACTGGTTGCAACTCCCACTTTGATATAACTCTGTGGTTAGATTGTGTAGTGCAACATTTGGCCACACAGGAGTGCTGTGGAGGATGTGAGTTCTATTCTGAGGTGGACTCCTGCAGACTCTCTCTTTGAGTGTCTGTCAGTGGATGTGTGTGTGTCTGTTTTTATGTGTACATGTTAATTCACACAGAGAATTCACTGGAGAAAAAGGGTATGAAAGCCAGTGGCACTGTGTGTGTGTGCGTGTGTGTGTGTGTGCATTTGCATGTGCATAGTTTTTCTGTTTCTGTATGTGTCTTTGTGTGTGTGAGGGTAATCTCTGTGTGTTAGCATTTGCATGTGTGATTGTGGAGAGTGTGCGACACCCAGGCGGACAAGGCTGAGCGCAGCCTTCCTGCCGAAGGAAACTGCGAAAGCAGCAAAACAAACAGGAGCCGTGACCGGGTCGCCGGCGAGGGCATCGCTCTCCTCGCGCTCCTCACAGTTTCCACCAGCGCCACCCGGGGGGGTGGGGGGGTTGAGAGCACGGGCGCGAGACATGAGAAAGGAAGACATCGCCCGCCCGTCCCCTCCAGCCGCAGAGCAGAGGGCACGCCGCTTGGGCACTTCGTCGAAACATCTTGTGCCCCAGTGCCATCTTCCGTTGTTCCACGTGCGTAACATTTTCCAGACCGCACGATCAAAGGAACCAAAAGAACAGGAGTATGGATGTAAGTGTATCAGTGTACAGATTAAGATCTGTGAACTGCTCTAGAGGGCATGTCAGCTGAAATAAAAACAAAGCACTTCGTCAGGGGATGGAGAATACTTGAGAAGTATATATAGAAGAAGGAAGGATAGGATATAAGGATATAAAAGAACAATACAGGAAGTGGTAGTACACTTGTGTCCAGTGTGTACTTCAAGTGAACAATAGCTGCTCGAGAGAGTGGGGGAAACAGATCATGATTAAACGTGACTGATGTTTTATGTTTGGTTTATCTCACCACCATCTGCATAACAGTGGGGTTTCATTTGCAGAGTGAGGTTCTAAACTGCTTAATTTCGTCTGTTTATAAATGTACCCTGCAAGACTGCTGTGTTCAGTTTACTAGGCATGATAACACTTATCTGCACTTGTATGTGTATGTGTGTGTGTGTGTGTAGTATGTGTGGGCAAAGACGGTAGAGTTTAATGCCAAGGTATAAACATATCAAATATAACTGTTTACAGCCACACCTTGAATCATGCAGAGACGTAAACAATCTCAGTTGGCCATTGCAACAGGCGTGAATTCAAGGCTTCTACCATAACACACTGACAAACTAGCATGAGAATCAGACAAAGTGTAATTTGCAACAACTGTGCTCTTGCTCAACAAAAGGCTGATTGCACTGTCAAATCACATTTCCCAAGCAGAATGGGGGTAAAATGATCACAATTACTGCTTGTTGTTTAATTCAAACTGTTTTTTTTCTTAAGTGATTGTAAATCCTAGCCACTTTCTCTTTCCTCTAGTGAGATCCAGATAGGCGCTGGACCACTTCCTGGTTCCTGCTAAGCCAGGGCCCCAGGAGGTTGGCTGCAACCCCCCCCCACCACCACCACCATCATGCCCCCCCCCCCCCCCCTTTACACCATCCCAACCCCCACCTCTTCACCATCCATCTGGAAACCATCAGGATAAACAATAGAGTTCTCCTAGCTGAAACTCCCACCCTCGGATCTCTCTCTCTCTCTCTCTCTCTCTCTCTCTTCCCCTCTCTTGCGGGGCGGGTCTCTGGGCCTGGCAGGCGAACATGAGAGTGCCTAACGCACTGGATAGCATGTGGTCAATTACTCCGCACTAACAAACCCCCAAATCGCTTCCCTCGTCTCTCTGGCTTAGCTTGGCCCGCTCCCACCTGGCTTAGCTAAGAGAGAGAGGGAGAAGGAGGGAGGGAGAGAGAGGGAGACAGAGGGGGGGAGAGGGAGAGAGAGAGACGGAGACAGAGGGGAAGAGAGAGAGACGGAGGGGGAGAGAGGGAGACCAAGACGGAGAGAGAGGGAGAGACGGAGAGAGAGAGAGGCCCAGCTGTGGTGAAAAATAGGGATGGAGGGGGAGAACAAGGGGAGAGATAAATGGATGGAGAGATGTGCACTCGAGATAAGGGGGGAGACGGGAATGTAGGAGGAAGACAACACAAGCACTTGAGCTTTCGGGAGGTCTGCCTCTGCTGGACGCGGGCGTTTGATTTACAAGGATTGGGGTGACGCTCCTGAGGCATGTAACATGGCACTGTCTGTAACTTACCCACGGCTCTCTCTCGTGAGCGCTCACCTGTATTTATTCAGGTCCAGGTAGCTCTTGCCAGGAAAATATTAGTTCTGAATAGATGCGAATAGTACATTAAATTCCGTACTGAGGAGTTCTGAGGAGTCATTTTAAGTGTGCGGAAACCCAATTTCTGCTTTGAATTACCACAAATTGTGTCCTTGGATTGTCAGACTGTTAAGACATTCAATCCTGTCAGCATACCTGTTCAGCGCTATCCAGACTTTTGAAGTAGATTTTTACTCCTTTCATCAAAGAAAAAAATATTTGTTTAACTCTGGTTTGACGTTTATACCACTGGGCTTTATCTCTCAACAGATCAACACATCACTACTAATGAGCAATCACAAACAACTCCAATGACCAGAAAATACACCTGAAGAAATAAGAACTGACCAAAAATGATTTAAAGCTTTGCGTGCATGCGTCTGTTTATCAGAAAACGAATTGAGCAGCAAAGGAGTTGTTCTGTTTGATTGACTCTGCATTCAACTCCAGCCATGGGCCACTTCCCTTTGCCAGGAATATCCGTGGGGTTGACTCATTGAGATTGCAGATACAGTACAGCATGTATAAATAAGCTCGGGCTCAAACGCAGGGTTTCAGCGGACGAACTCACTCACTCGCAAGGTCCCCACGGGGAGAAATCGCAACCAGCAAAAGTGATACAGCACTTGTGGTTTGTGGTTAAATGTATACCGGTCATTTCAAAACTCCCATAAGACCTTTTAAAGTTCTCTCTCCCCCCCTCTCTCTCTCTCTCTCTCTCTCTCTCTCTCCTTCTCCTCTCTCTTTCTCTCTGTCTCTCTTTTATATCCTCCTACTTTAAAGCAAAAAAGACTAACCCTATATTTCAACTTGTACTTCAACCTATACAAAAATACGTTGACATCCAGACAAGTAGAGGTTTTGGCCTCTACCCCTTCATGGTTTCTTTGCATTGTAAAAAGAGCTTGAGGCTATTTCAGGCAGGAATCAAAGACAAATGACACAAAGTCAAAGGTAAACTGGTTTAAAACATAACTGTTTTAACTGACACAACTATCATTTCCTGTCTAATTAATGTCATGATAAACACAGTGTCACAATCTCATAACAATCATAATAAAGGCACTTCAGTTCCTTAGCAGGCAAAATGAATAATTGGTAAGGAAGGATCAACGAGAAGTGATTACACTACAAGCACACTCACGTGGAAGCATGTGATTAAAATACCTGTCACACTCTCACTTTCCACTAACAAAACAAGGATTAACACAATGCTATGGAAAGAATGACCACGCTATCTTTTCAGCGATGACACACACACACCACCCCATCAGAGAAGGCCTTGTGTGTGTCTGTGTGTGCGTGTGCGCGTCTGTGTGTGTATGTGTGTGTGTGTGTGTGTGTGATGTAGCTTACACAAAGCTCT
>NW_027468674.1:19969426-20174426 GCF_046254945.1 Alosa pseudoharengus | reverse complement strand
AGGTTTTTTTTGTGTGTGTGCGTGTTTTGCTTGAGAGCCCTTCGTGCTGATTTGTGTGCGAGCTCATTGCGGAGTCGTTTTTGATCGTATATGTAATTCGTTGATTATGTGGTCTGAGTGATGGGGTGAGATCAAACACCGTCCTCGTCCGAGGCCGCATTCTTTCGCTCGACAGCATTGTCCAGAGACGTTTATGGTGGGCCTGGAACGGGACTTTCTGCCTGTGTGTGCACATCTCGATCATTCTTGCGGTCGAATTGAGGCCTTTTTGACTTGAGGGCTTGCGCACTTCTCGTGGTGGTGGGGGGGGGGGGGGGGGGGGAGCGGAAGGGGGTGGGTGGGGGAAAAAGCGCTGCAAGAACAGGCTCTGGCAGTGGCATCGAGACCCAGGAAGGCGCAGAGATCAGCTGGGCTGCTCTGGCACTGTGAGACACCCTCCCTCCTCCTCCTCCTTCTCCTCCTTCTTCTCCGCGGCACCCAACAATACAAGCTGACTTCCTGACCTCTCGCTCCCAAGCCCCTTAAAGACAAACAATAAGACCCTTATTTAGCCCCAGCCATTCCCACAATCCCAGCCCGTACTGTCAGCGGACTGTCAGAACCGCAGAGGAATTCTGCCGTTTCAGAGTTCAGCCATTCTAATTGGGAAAGGGCTTGAGTGAGCCCTTTTATTAGTTGTTGGGGGCACTTTATGCAACGTGTGGACAGGGTCACTCATCCAGTATTAGCAATAAAAAGTATCACAACTGATACATCGGGCTGTTAATGGGCACTAATATCAACCCAGTGTGTACTGTATGTAATGTGTCCTTTTTCCAGATGCTTCGGACCCTTGGCAAGACGCATTAATACAGCGATATTAACTTCTGAGGGCAATGTCATTATGTTATACTAGAGTTGCGGTGAGCTGAGCTGGAGGCTGGAGAACCCAGTGTGCAGGCCTGCTTCCCTCTGGGCCACATCGCCCGTGGTAAAAAAAAACGCCCATGCGAAAATGTCCGCAGAGCCAAGAACAAAAAGAAGTTTGTTGCCGAGGAAGGGCATCTTACAGAGGACATATTAAAAAAGGGCCTTCTTCAGGGACTGAGGACGCCTTTGTTGCGGGCGAAAAAAGAGGCTCCCGTGCCTTTGCTCGTCCATGGGCCCCGGGTTTGAAAACTCAGGCAACACATGATAAAATCTGACATCATCATCCTACTGCAGAGAAATGCACAAATGGATTCCAGACCCAGGCCCCGCATTCAGCTGGGTACGACGACCAGAGCCCGGGCCGTTAAAATGTCTCAAACTATTCCTCACACGCATTTTTTTTCACTGTCTCGTAAACGGCTCAACTTATACTGTACTAAACTTCAGAGAAAATGCCTGGATGTGTTCTGTGCACTAAAGCCAGGCTAAGAAAAACTGAGGTTTACATTATAGGTTCAGTATGCCCTGCGCTGGCAGTATGAATAACATCATTCTTCGTGGATACTGCATGAAATCAATGATTTACAGTGTAAATAAGGACAGATTTGTGGGTCCTTGCATGCTTTTGAGTGTTGGAGACCACTTATGGTTTAGTAGCCACTGAATTCTTCTTGATGCATCAAAACTCCTTGATAAGCACTTTCCTTGATGAGCATCTACAGAATGAGAAGGAATTGCCGTCTAAAAAATAAATGAGCTAACTTAACATTTCTGTTCTCTGTTATGTTGGTCTGGTAAAGCTTTGCAAGTCATTCAGATAGCAAAGGGGCACCTGTGAATCATCTGTATTAACAGTTCACTACAAACTGTGTACACACTAATTTTCCACCTGGTGAAAATGACTGTTTGTAGATCTTCAACAGAACAAATTCTCTGTCAATTATGTGGTAACTCATGTCAACAATTCAGTGGCGATTGCTGCTCTTTGGAACAGGGGAAGCTCTGATAGAACTGGTCAATTATTAAATTAATATTATTAAGGTGCTATATTGTTCTTTGAGGGCAAACATTATCCCAAAACCCAGAATAGGCCAAACAGTAGCTATAGAGTTGGCATGGCATCATGTAGCCTACACCAGGGGTTTTCAAACTTTTTGTGTGTGTGGACCACTATTTGCAATGAAGAATTTTCGCGGACCACCTCATAATACCCTTAATAAAATGTCTATACACAGCCCTACCTGAATTAATCTGCACCTCTTAATAGGCCTACTAGCACTAAAACGATAGGCTTATAACTGGGCATCACATCAGTAATAAGAACATCTGTCTGTCTGAGAGCGAGAGATAATAATGAGGAGATTGACAGTGGAGGGTGAAAAGAGAGAGATAGAGAAGGGGGAGAGAGAGACATAACTTATTCTCTTTCTCTGTCTCTCTCTCCCCCTTCTCTATCTCTCTGTCACTTCGTCTGTTTTATAAGCCAGAAGGATCGATATACATGGTACCAATGGATAGCCCTGTGTCTCCTCTTTCATCTGATATGCTTGCCATATCTATGCGATCACGGGTTCCCGAGTAATTCAAACGAGAGTAATGGGTGCGCAGGTCAACGCAGAGAAGTATAGACTGTACTGTAAATATGATGCAATTTGATTTAATTTCATGATTTTTTTTATTTTTATACTTGATCATGTAGACAAGTGTGTAGTCTCTTTGGAAAGCCCCGTTAGCGCTTAGCGGCACTGTACCGTCACAGCCTAGCGCTACTAGCCTTTTAGTCACACAATAATCAAACAATAACTTTGCTATTTAATTTACATTTAAATTTGATATGAATATACATATTCTTAGAATATATGTTAGCATTTCCTGGTAAAATGAAGGTTTGAAAAAAATATTATTTTATATTTTATTTTGCTTTTCGACGGACCACCTGCAGTACCCTCACGGACCACTAGTGGTCCGCGGACCACAGTTTGGGAATGATTGGCCTACACCGTTATATAGCGCGCTATACCTAACTTAGCCTAAATACACAACTGAAACAAAAGCAAGTCACAAACTCTGTAACTCCACATTAAGGTTTTATTTACAGTATGCTATTTACAAAGACAATAGAAACCGACTGTATTACTCCCAAATTATGAGAATTTGAGCTGCAACTTGCCTTGCCTCTCGACTTCACCTGTCAACACTAACGTTAACGCATCCCTTGAACTTGAACCACTTCCTGTCAGATCGCGACAGATGCTGTCAATCAAAAAGAGTCCAGCCTCTATGACGGTTCCTCCAATCATCATACAGAAGCTCGGCGTCCAGGCCATCCCACTGTCCCATTCACTCCCAGAGACGCCGGGCTTCCCTGGAAATGACGATTTTGTGGCGCTTGTCCAATAAACGTGTAGTTTTTCTGCATTGAGATCAGCCCACTCTGTAAGTGCCATTGAATGTCCAGTGAAGCCTAGCGTCTATGGGTTTTTTGCATGGTTTTTGATGGATCGTGTCATCACAGCAATGTATGCTGTGACAAAACCTTATTGCAGAACAAACTAGCCATGAAGATGAACATGTTTTCAGCATGTTCTAGTTGGAATAGTAGGCTAGAAGCTAATGTAATAGTGTTATTTGATGCGATTTTCCGTGATATTTTAGAGGAGGCTGAGCTTCCCCTGTAGTCTTAGAGCAATCGCCTCTGCAACAATCTCTGTTAATATCATTAGAATAGGAACTAAATGAGGACCTAATGTGCTATTTCTCTACTGTCAGTACTCTTGAAGTGAAGATAAATACATATGCACCAGTAACACGACACAGTCTCAAGAATTCCCTATTCAAGGAAACATGCTGAGTACATCAATGATCCCAGCAGCCTGGCAGTGCAGATGGCAAAGCATGCAATCCCGGAATTCTGTTACTCCCGGCAATCCTGGCAGTATTTGAAGCAATCCGGGTGCCCGTTCCGTGCACAGACAGCGTTCCGGGCATTCCATCAACGCTGGCAAAGCCTGCCAGCTCTGAGTCCACTTCCTCCGCCGGCTCTCTCCTACTTTTATAGGGGCTGTGACCTGCTTTGATACCCCCCCCCCCCCCCCCCCACACACACACACACACACACACACACACTCTTGAACTAAAGGCTCACAAAGGCCACCAAACACTGGACCGGGCAGGGGGGACGTGGGGCTGGGTACACTCCTCTTCCAGATCTCCTCCATCCTCCACCCCCACCAACCCCACCACATGGCTCCATCACGGCTCCAACACGGCTCCATCCCACATTCAGAGCTCACAGATGAGCAGATGCCGTCTTCCAGAAAAAAAACACTACAGAGCGACACACGCATCCCACATTAAAAGATGCAGAAATGCAAAGAAGCTCGAGTGACCACTCCATCACTGTCCAACGACCCATGTGCACCCTGGCAGCACGTCTTCCATGAGGCCATTTTCCATTTTTTACACCCACGCCTGCATTTTATTTCCTCCCGCACAGCACTCAGTCTGCTCCACACTCCTTTGCTTGGCCCCTCTGCGTTACAGCCTGTCGCTGAAGTCACAGGCCAAAAACATCACTCATTCCAACTGTCTGTAGGACTGAGAAGGCTTTGTACTCTTCACATCCTTGCTGATAACATTTATGTACATTACCACTAAGTAATTTACCAGACGCCTTTTATCCAAAGCAACAGTATTTTACAGATAGTTTCGGTATTGTGTATAAAGTTATGCAAGAATGAATCCGTGCCTTTTAGATCAGCTATAGTCCTAGTGGTGGTGTGTAGGCTCCAAACATAAATCAATGCTTGAGACCAACAATGAAGGTCACACTCAAAAGGTAAAAATTACCAAAAAAAGTCGAGTAATCCACTTAGGATTTTTTTTAATGTCTAATCAAACTACATGCTGTTATTATGTTAAACGTTTCGAGCGACCATGATCCTCAGTGCCTAACAGTACACGCATCACCATGACCAGACACTTTTATCCAAAGCAACAGTGTTTTACAGATAAACATTTTTGGTATTGTGTATCCTGATCAGGTATTAAATTCTTGACCCTGATGTCATTACAATCTTGCTTCACCAGTTAGGAAACAAGATCAGTGATATCTATGTGGACTGATGTAACTCTCGAAGTATCAAAAAGACAGATGGCGATGATGGCAAGTGTGGCTGGAGACCAAGTTTCCGAAGGTGTCAAATCTATGAGTACATTGTGACCGATTTAAGGAGGCAAGTTAGCTGACACTGATTTGATTATTTGACGTTCCAAAACTTTTTGGGGAAACCTGGCGAAGCTGTTGCCATTGTCTCACTGTTGTGCTCACACAGTTTAATACCTCAAAATTGAAAAGCTATGACATCCATACAGTCTGCCCTGTGCAAGAGTGTTTTTGGAGCATGTCATCTGCGTTCAATTACTTCATTTTTTGATTTACCTTTAGATTGGACACAGGCCGGCTGCACTCATCAAAACAACGTACTAAAGTTGTCTCAAGTTTTCTAAAGCTTTTCCCTACCTCCCCCCTCCCTGAGTAATAAGCTGCAACTTATTAATGGTCACACCATCACTTTAACACCAATAAGTCTTGAGGATGTAAATGAGCAACACTTGATAAAGACTACAGCGAGCTGCATGGTCTTTTCATCCTTAGGCCAGTGAACCTTGTCGAGCTCAGCAGGAAACCTGATCATATTTCATAAAGGCAGTGAGTGAGTGCAGTTCCCACTGCATCTGGAGTTCATTTTGAACCCTGCCGTACAATGAATTGAAATGGGATGTAGGGTGGGGCGCCATTATATCGGCGTTCTTTCTTGGAGAAGACGAAGAAAACAAGATTGTATAATGGAATAAAAGTCTAATAGAGTATGTCCCAATCTCTCAGGTCTTCAATTACAGAGAACAACTGGAACTCCGTCCAAATTATTAGGGGTGGAGAGAGTCTGGAGAACAGCCAGAGTTATTCCAACTGTGGATTCCTCTACATCTCTTCCTGGCCCAACCACAAGAAACACAACAACTTTAGTGGCACCGACACCCTCTCAAGCTCTCCTTTCAAACAGCGCCAAGATACATTCACAAGACACTGCACTGCTGGGAAAACCGGCGTATTCCGTTTTTTATCGAGTTAGGAGTTCAAATGACAGCGGATGTCAGCTCAAACCAAAGTCAAGACCATTAACAACTGCAGCAACAAGACACTTACGCTTCTTAATTTCACTAATTTGTCAGCATTATGCGGCTACTCGAACCTGGTGATTATAATATGCAGACCTTCACCAAGGCTTTCGCAGAGGAAGCCTTTGATTGATTTTGCTTGTGCTCAGAAGTCGCAGCTAGATCGTAATCGTGTCATCCGATATGACATTTTCCTCCAACTCGAACCATGTGTTCCGCGCTAGTGCTAGCGCGCAGACTACTTAGATAAACAGGCATTTCATCACAACCAAGAGAGGCTTGAGGAGAAGAGGGGGCCAGCCCTTTGAACGTGATTTCTCTCTTTTTTCAAGTGCCGTACATCTGACTTTAGGCTTTGGGTCAAATGCGCTGGGACTGGTTTCCCAACAGTCTCATGTTATTGTATCACTGCAGCCGTCTTAAAAAGACAGAGAGATCACCATTTTGAAAAGTCCCTAAGTGATTTTGCTATAATGCTATACTGGTCTGAAAATAAAAAATTAATGGACCAAGTTTATTAGTATCAATGACAAACTGGCTTCTTACATGTTTTTTTTTTATGGTACAGCTATGGCCATGGATGTAGTCAACAGACGTCTTGAAAGACTACACCTTACCTGTGGGCAGTCTTTGATATAGTGTCCCTTGTTGAAGCAGAGGTGGCATAGGTAGTTGGGCGGTGGTCGCTTGCTGGGCTTCCGAGGTTCAGATGAGAGGGAGAGGTCCGAGAAGTGGTCCGTCAGGGAGTTCAGGCCCTCTACGATGTTATTGAGGGAGCCATAGGGTGAGGTGTTCTTGTATACACCATTATTCAAGCCCTTTAGGTAGGAAAACATTCAAGATGTTAGATACAAAAGATTACAAAGTGTGCCATTATACCTAAAGGTAAAACCCTTCTGGGAGACAGTAAGGATTTCATAAAGGATTTCAAAGGTTTGATTGAGACTTTGTGGAGATATGCACATGTCAGATATGAGCATGAAGGAATTCTTATGGTTTGTTAAGAGCTTCTATTCTCAGACTGTATTATGACTAGTCAGGAAGTGGTTTGAACCATGACAGTTTCAATTCCAGTGCATTGCTTTCATCACGATTGAGTCATTGCGATTAATCCTATCAAACGCCTTATTCATGCCTTAACTCAAGCTCCCCTGTGCTCAAACTGTGACCAGTCATTACATCACAATCTTAGGCACTTTGATCGATCGTTCTGTCCACTGGCACAACAGCGTCAGTCTTTATTTCAGCTCTGCAGATGCGACTCATCGTCCAGCGAGGAGGAAGTGGTCATTTTTACTCGGGTTGAACACAGCAAAACCTTTGTCGCACACTTTCCCCCAGTGGCCCCCCCCACCCCCGTTTTAGCCTGACAATCAACAGCATTGTCCTTGTGGGTGACAAGCACCATGGTACCACAGGGGAAGAGTGTGAGAAGAGACACAGATGATTGAAATGTGCCCACACAATTGGCATGCCAGCTATGCCACACTGCAACAGTGTGATGCTGTGTAGCCTACAGAGGACTATGATCCATGATGCCTTCTCATAGTAGCATGTGAAGCCACGGCAAATTATCATGGCTGTGTGGCTTTCTGACAATATGGGCCTCTATAATCATGCTCTCCCATGAAAAATCACAATTGGTTACTGTGCACACTCACACTATAAATATGAGCTTCAGCAGTTTGAAGTATAGGTCAGATATTTGTAGGTATTTGAATATAGCACTATATAACAAGTACTTTGTTGGTACTTGTTGATATTTGTGGGTGCACACTTCAAGGGCTTGTGTTTTGTTTGGTAATGTTGCTGATGGGATCATATACAGCCACAGCAATGAAGAAGATTGACTGAAGATTTTTTTTATATTTGTCAGTGCCCTGCCCACATCAAGGGTTTGCAGTTTGTGTGTTTATGTTGATGATCGGATCATAAACAACCACAACAACGAAGAGGAATGACCGAAGAATTTTTGGGTTTTGTTGGTAGTGTGTGGAGGGGGCTGGGACTGGGATGCCTTCTGGAGGTGTCGTGGGCCTAATTCGATGAAACACAGATGAAGGAAGGTGCCTGCTTGATAACTCCAGTGAAATGCTCTCGAAGGCTGCTTTGTTGGTGATTTTGTTTGTGGTGGTAAATATGCTTGGTTGTTGATTGGCCGCTGTGGGAAATCTCCTACCAATAGCACAATGAATTTAACACCTCTCCTGTATATATCTGTAAATGTCCCATCACACTCTGTCAGGCAATGTCTGCTCTCTTTTTGTGTCTCTCACAGCACAGACATAAGGAGGGGGGGGGGGAACTGAGCTAAAAATAACAAGCGCAACATGTGGTATTAACTATGCTAGTTGCAAGTTCTTGCAAAGATATTTCAATTGACCCAGATTTCTGTAAAAAAAAGACCTCCTCCCGGCCTCCCTCTCTCCAATCAAATAAGAACACAAATCCACAGTCTCTCTCTACAAAAGCCATGCCTGTCTTTCCTCTCAAGCCCTGGGAAGCAGGTTAATGGAATTGTACCCCCCCCCCCTCCCCACCACACACACACACCTCCAGGACACAGAAAAAAGTGAAGGTTAAAAAAAACCTGAAGTGTTACATACTCCACTGGCCGAGAGAAGCTGGACCCTGGTGAACTTGCGCATTCATGGGGCCCAGTGTGGCCAGTGTGAGGCCTATTTGGACCTGCCAGTCCTCCGAGGCCGCTCCGCAGACACCAGCGGTCAGAGGCGAACACACACAGGCACTATATCAGGGCACAAGGAGGGCTTAGTCCTCCCTCCGCCTAATTACTGCAGTGCATCTCCTTGCAGAGCTGCACCCCTGCTGCTGCTGATGGAGAGAGAGAGAGAGAGAGAGAGAGAGGAGAGAGAGAGAGAGAGAGAGAGAGAGAGGGAGAGAGAGAGAGCGAGAGAGAGAGAGGGAGGCTCGCTGCACTAAGAAAAATCAAATCTATGGTTGATCTCCTCAAGCACCAAGCATATTCCAGGGGGTCGGGAAATCAGAGACTGGCAGGATTTGGTGGCTGATTTTCTTTTTTTCCCTTTCTCTCCTCACTATTTTGTTTTCTTTTGTGACATGATCTCCTGGGGTTCAATTCTTACTGGGATCATACATGCAGATCCTGAGCAGCTTTTGTAGAGTGTATTGAGTAACTTGTAACACAAAATGGGTCGCTGCATGTAAATATTGTGCACTGTTGTGTTTGTTTCAGTGACTGTGCATACATATATAGTCATTGGTTCATTCCTATTAATACCTATGCAGTTTGGATATTTTCTGCTCCCAATGCCTACCGCATCTTTTCATCATGCTGTAATATGACATGGCTTTGCAAATGCACCACACAAAGAGCTCATATGACAGAGGTCACAATCAGATGCAGCAGACGTAACTACCAAAATGCTGAGGCACAGAGACTCTGTTTGACACTTTGTTTGTCTTTTGTCCTGCGTGTGCATGTGTCAGTGGCCCAAAGAGAACCACACATTCCTATCAGAAACAGACTACGCTATAATTAAACGCCGAGCCATAACTATCCAACTATAGCCACAGCAAACTCCTCTTATAATAAAACCCAAATCCTTTTGGAGTCACTTCGGGTTTGTTATAGCAATGCACAAAGCGGCCCATAATTACCACTCATGGTCAAGTGTTTCAGGAAGACAAACGCTATGATACAGTGGGCAGTCCTGGAAATGAGCAAATGACAGTGTCCACAACCGTGTCCGGCAAAGTAGTGAAATTATAGTCACTGAATTATTGACCAGGCTTCCTTCTACATAGACCTGACTTGGGACAAAAGAACTGCAATGGAGCAACATCTTGCACACATTGAAAGTTTGACTGATTAACCACAAGACAATCAACAAACAAGAAACTCTAACGATTGGCTTAGAAACATACAGTTTAGGATATTTTAAGTACTAATCTGAAAAGCAACATGGTGAGTGAGTGATGCTTTCAAATATGAAAAGAGTTCTAGGAATACTGCAGTAGGCCAATCACTGCACATTAAATCATGTGTATTTATCTCTTATTATGGTATGTATGGTTGGAATAATTAAATGACGCAGACTTTCGGGAACTAATGTAACTTTCTGAAATAAAGTCCAGTGCTTTATAGCTGCTAAAGTTAAACTCAGGATGACTTGTCCATGAGGATATTGCTTCATTTCTTCAGCCCACACCGTATATCATTTATGATGGTCGTTGTAAATCTTGTTATATGTTGTGTGTAGGCCCTTGGATGTGATGACATTCCAGTTCTATAATGACATTTCATGCATCTAAAAGACGAATTAGGGAGAGGCTGAGTCTTACCCAATGAAAAAAGCATTTCTCTTACCCATGGGGTGTGGTGTGTTAGTCTGACAAAAGTTACAGCCAAATGCTCTCCCTCATTCTCTCTCTCTCTCTCTCTCTCTCTCCACTGTCATGCCACTATCTCTCCAGTATTTTCTCCCCCATCCCACTCTGTCTCTCTCTTTAACCTCCTTCTTTCTTGTGCATTTAATTTGTTCATTGCAAATGGTTATGTCCCCATCCCAATGCAAAGCAAATGTCTGCCTAGTATAATGCTGATGGATAGAAATATACTCTGATGCATGGACAATCTTTGATGCCACTGGGTCACCAAGATCATGGCAATCCAGGGTTTCTGCAGTTCCACTACACCCCATAATCAAGTGCTTTCAGCAAATCATACATGACTCACAAACAGTATGAAATAATTCCGTCTCGGCTTTCCGAACATCCTTTTTAGTATCCGCTCTATGTTTATGTTCCAAAATACCTCATAAGGTGGTTACATCAAACATGTTTTGTGTAGCCTACTACCAGCTGGCAGGTGCCTTGCAGGCTTGCACCCATATAACGTTTTTGAAAAACAAAACTACTAGTGGTTGGCAAAATATTTCAAGCTGTCTATTTTAAAACCAGAAATAAGGTTTTGGTCTTCTAAACCAAAAGTAATCTGCCCCACATACCAGTTCTGTCATTGGAGGTGAACACTGACAGCACTTTGACAAGCAGGGGCATTCAAACAGCCTGTGTTAATCGTAGGACCTCTTAACACAAATAGTAGCCTATTAAAGCCATAGGGGGAAAGAATGAATTCAATATGAGTCTAACCTCGATCCTCTGAAGATGCAAGAAGTTGTTGAGATAGTTGGAGTTGAGCGATGACGAGTTGACATCATTAAGCGGCTGCTTGTTGTTGTAGTTCTGGTCCGGATGGGAAGAGTTGGATTCTGGTCTGAAAGCATCAAAGGCACTAGTCTGGTGGGTGTCTTGTAAAGAGAGGTAAACCCAGTTTAAAAGTTGCGCCGGTTGGTAAACAGAGGCACTAGTGTCTAAGGCAGACATTAGACTCATCTTTGAGACCATTCCCTGCTTTGGGGCGTCCACCGCCGGGTTACCGCAAGTGATTCTGGACTTGTAATTCTGACAAAGAAAAAAAAAACAAATCTTAAAATCACTTGATTGTCTCTGCTGCGTTTTTCCCCGCCCCAGCACTATAGGCAACTTCTCTCCTTCCCTTCGCTTCCAGGATCCTGCAAGGATCCCGTTCCCTGGCGGACGATTACGCAAAAGTCATAGTTGCAGAGTGACAGCAGGAAAAGTTGGTGCCAGTCCGGGCACTCTATTGCAGCGGCTGAGTTCGCGGCGATCGACTGTGAGCGTGCGTATCAGTCAAAACTCCAATGCGTCACCAACAGCAGGCGAATAGGAGGGCCGTTTGCATAACTGCGTACTGTACATTACACTTCGCCTATAGGCAGGCAGCAAAGAGCAGAGTTCGCGATGAAGGCTTCTGACGAATACTTACGGACAGATGTTGGTGCACACCACAGGATGTGGGTTTAACTTATCAGCGCTAACGAGACTTTATACCCCCAGAATGCTGAGGTCTGTAGGCGAGTTTTAAACTGCTATTTCTCGGCAAATTCCTGATATAACTGCTCCAAAATGTCCAAGACTATGATAACAAATCTTTATAAACTATGTGACCTTGTGAGAAAATACTTTGGGGAAAGTAACGGGCACCGCACAGTCCATAGAATTCCACTGATTGGCTCAAGGAGCTGAGCCAGCAAAAACGTGTGTTTACTTAACGAAATAGGTGGGATTCCTCAGCTTTGACCCACGTCCACCCCTTGGAGAGGTAGTGGGGAAAAGGAGATGGCTTCCATAAGTATTCCATGCCAGGCCTAGAGCCTGCTATGACATGATCCTTTTTGACGTTGTGAACACATACTTTGATGTTCTTACCAAGTAGACCTAAATAAAAGTCAAATATGAAATAATGACAAATAAGCTCCTGTAAGATATAGGCTGTGCTTCACCATTGGTTTCCAAGTTATATTTCTAGATTATTTTGTCAGTACAAACGGCCATAGGCATACAGTATTTGCTTAAGTTGGTGTCAATCGAATGATTATGATAAAATAATTACTTCTAACACATATTAGCCTAACTTATACTAATATCACCTATTAATAGTCAAGTCAAGTCGGCTTTTATTGTCAATTTCTTTACATGCACTGGTCATACAAATAATTGAAATTTTGTTTCTTACTTTCCCATGCAGACATAGACATACTTTAAATACAGACATAGACATACTTTAGACATAGACATAGCCATAGACAATAAACATTAAATTAAAGTGCGAGACTGAAATAGGCTAATATAGGTCCTCCAGGCTATTCTGAAAAATAGCGGGGAAAACCCGGTTTTTGCATTTCCAAAATTAACTATTAACAATCTAGTTTATGATCATTATCATAAATATTCAAAATTATAAATTAGCTGGCGGAATCATAGGATATGTTAGATCATATGCAGATGTCAACCACACAGGCCGCCCATGGAAGTAACTTAAAAGTGAAATGTTGCCACCTGCTGGTCATGTAGAATGCGTGTGAGACGTTGTGACTTTTAAGTAACTATTTCAAGTTAAAGATTGCCATCTGGTGGTGATTATGTAGGCTACACTGTGTTTTTGATACCTTGTGATTTTCCATTAGACTCGTGCTAATTCTGAACATCTTGTCACTGTTTTAATTGAGACACATTTTTCCCACAGCACTTCACACAATGTAGACTGTAGCCTAACTTAGGCCCTATGCTTTCTTCATATTACAATATAATTAGCCTGAGGTAACCTATATTTTATTTTTGTTCTATTATTATTATAGATCTGTTTTCGACATAGGCTACACTGTGCATGACAGGCCTAACCTTACATGCATACATGGCTAGTAGCTATAGGCCTATTTCTTTTTTGAGGGTCCATTAAAGGCTTAGCAGTGCGTCAGCAAATACGGATGACCCACCATTGCAAGTCTCTGTCTGGCTATATAGCCAAACATAAGACAAGTTAACAACAACAATCGCTGAATGCATAGCCATTGTAGTGCATCTGATAAATGAGGATTGAGGTAGATTCTCGGGAAGGGTGTAGTCGAGAGTAATGGTAATGGTCGAGAGTAGACCATTATAAAAGGACCCACCCACGCACGTCAACAGTCAATCACTGACTGTAGCGCAGCGCAGCTTACTCTTCCTGACTCCTGTCTCCACAGTGAAGGTGGGCTACGTATTTCAAACAAGTAAGCATCTAATTTCCTACAAAGGGTTCGCAGTATGGTGTAGGATACATTATAGTTTGAAGTAACTACGTAGCCGTATGTGTCGTGACTATGTTTGCTACATTGAAATGTTAGAATGTTTGATACATTCAAACACTTCCTCGATTTCTTATTGCATTGACGTGTGGAGCTAATTAACTTAAGTGAGTGACACGAACACATGCCTTATGTTACAGGAACTGATTCCTTTATGTATTGCGCCTTAAGCTAATGGATGAAGTGATAGATAGCCTATGTATTTTCAATTATTGTTGCGATGACTGATCTTATTCAACTTCGCCTCTCCTTGTTCCACCCTTAGCTATTATGTAAGAGGGTGTGCGCTACTACGCGCAGAGTTCTTTGCTTTGCTGTTCGTTTCCATCATCTTACATTGTTATCGGATGCTTCATAAGGTCTAAGCTCACGTACGCCCTGTAAAACATAGGCTATATTTAGTCAGACCACTAAGTAAGATCGTTCAAACACACGTAGCCAGCTGAAATGGTAGTTTGCTTATTCATAAACACAAATTTGTGTAGGCTACAAGGGCATTAGCAGTGAGCTAGGCCAGAGCGTCATTCGCTCCAACTTTCTTTTTTGCCAACATTGTAGCACAACAGGCAAGATGTTTATTTCGATCCGTCTCTCATGGAAGAATTTAGCTTAAACACTGTCAATTGTTACGTCCAGTGGACTGAAATCTGCTGAATTCTGCCTGCTGAAAGGTGTTTTGTCTGTACGACGACTTTTATTTAGTGGAATGTGTGGGCGGAGAGTGTGTTTCCATAGACGACCTTTGTCAGGGAATGGTCTTTCCTGGTTGTAGGTTAGGGGGTATTTTACTGTCTATGGGGGATTGGGGGCTCTGGGTAGGGGTTGCATGGCTAACAATACAATGGCATGTTGCACTGCCAAAAGGTGCAACTTAAATGGCCTGTTCTATAATGTCAACACACTTTTTTAAAAAGTCCTACAGAATAGGTTATATTTCAATTACATCTTATCCAGACTAAGACAATGAAATGCTCATAGAGTTGGCATATTTAACCTCAAGCATTGTAATTGAAACATGCTTTAAACAATGTCAGATGTCCGTCTCTCCTGTAGGCCTAGTTTTTGTCCCTTGGCAGTGGACAGAGTCCTTGGTAACTGTAGCCCTCTTCTTTTTGACAGGACCCCTGCTATGAGTTACCCCGGATACCCACCTCAGTCTGGCGGCTACCCCCCACAGCAAGGGGCATACCCACCACAGCCCGGTGCCTACCCACCCCAGGCAGGGGGCTATCCTCCTCAGGCTGGAGGTTACCCACCCCAGCCCGGTGCCTATCCACCCCAAGCAGGGGGCTATCCTCCTCAGGCCGGTGGCTACCCACCTCAGGCCGGTGGCTACCCTCCCCAGGCTGGGGGTTATCCGCCCGCTGCAGGCGGTTTCCCACCCCAGGCTGGTGGATATCCACCCCAGCAGGGTGGCTATCCCTCCATGCCTCCTGCCGCAGGTAGGACTTCAGTTGGGTTTTTTGATGTGATGTTTGCCAGCTGGTTGTGGAAATGTGTTGATGTCCTCTTAGGGCAGGCATGTTTTGAAATTATAACATAATGAATGGTAAAAGAGGCTCTCTTTCACAAGAACTGTTTTTTTTCTCTGTTCACGTAGAATATAAGAGAACAGTAAAGTTATTCAGAAAGCCCAACAAAAAGTGTGTGTGTGTGTGTGTGTGTTACAAACCCAACGTTAACATGGTTTAGTAAAAACATGACACTAGCTAAACTTGTTTTTTGTTTTTTTGTATCAGGTGGTTGGGGTGGTGCGCCAGGATATGGAGCAGTAAGTATCTATATTCCTAACCAAATGAGTCTGAGTGAAAGGTCAAGTAATACATATGAGAATTAGTCATAGTTCATAGTCCAAACATGGTATTTTCCATTTGTCTCCCAAGTTACTTGTCTGTGGCACTTTTCAAACGGTCTGTTTGTGGTTGCTCAACTCACAACTTCTCTGTTTGTGATAGCTTTACCGTAATAATGCCTAATTGCCAGTGTCACACATAACATCTTTCCCCTATTCAGGCCATCAGATTTGTACTGATCCATTGTATATATTTATTGACCTAGAAAAGTCACTTTTACAGAAAGCTGTTCATTTATTACATTGTAATGAGATCCCTCTTTATTTTAGTGGAAACATGCTTAGCTCTTAGCTTTCTCTTAATGGTAACTGGCGAAAAAAAAAACTGTGGGCTAGTGACTGCCCAACCAATTTGCCCGACATGCAGTTTTACTTGCCCCCGGGCCAGTGGGCCATTACCCTGTTGAACCCTGTTGAACCCTGCTGATTACTAAGGTGGCTGTTTTGCCTCTGTGCAAAAATCAACTTTGCTGTCAGTCATAGTGTTTCTGTTCAGCCAGGAGGAGCCATGCCCCAGGGATACCCAGGAGCCCCTGCCCCAGGACAGCAGCCTATGCCAGGCTACCCAGGAGGGCCTGCACCTGTGCCCAATCCCTCCATGCCAGGCTATGGAGGTGGTGCCCCGTCTGGTCCCTCCACCCCAGCTGTGCCCGCCATAAGTGTAAGATATCATGACATCATTCTACTTAATTTTCTCCTCTGAAGGAATATTATTTTGTTTTGATGTGGTATGGCAGATTAGAAGATTCTAAACCAGATTTAAGGAAGTGCTGAATTTATTCCATTTGTGCTGACTTTACAACAGCAAATGTTGCTACCGCTTAAACCATATGACCAAACCTACTTCCTCAAACCAAGTATTTGGTCCTAAATGTTGAACTACAGTAATCCACCATAACTCTGTTTTTATTTCTAACATAAATTACCAAGATTGCCACATTACCATGTGTGTCTTTAAATGTATATCTACATGTAAATGTACAACATAATGTTCGTCTTTACTCTACATAGATATTGTAAACTGCATTACTTTACAAAACAGAAAGGATACCGGGGCTCTATGAAGGACTTCCCCGGGGCAGATCCACTGAGAGATGTTGAGGTTCTCAGGAAAGCCATGAAAGGATTCGGTCAGTTGCTTAGTGTTTAGAGATGTGTTTTGGGGGACATTCTTGCCAAGGTTAAAATGTATGCTCTGTCTTTGCTGAAAGATATTTTTTATGTGAAGATGAACATGTCAAATGCGGGTCCATTAGGTTTCAAGCTTCAACCTCTAGATCTTACTTTTAAATGTAACAATTCTTGTACATAACAAAGTCCTTGAACAGTAGGTTTATGTTGAAAGTAAATATGTACTGTTATTGAGGCTTTTTTTTGACGCCGCTCATATTGTCTCCTCAGGCACTGATGAGAATGCCATCATTGAACTTCTTGGAAGTCGTACCATTAAGCAGCGGGCGCCATTGCTGGCAGCTTACAAAACCACTTATGGGAAAGTAAGTCAGCAAAGTTTGCTATCAGATGAAGCTATTACAGTTTTTTCTGATTGCTTAAGCACATTTTTTGTAACTATTGGCAATTTTTGCAAAACTCTACACACAAATAAGAAAACCTTTCACCAAATCGGCCAACATTTTAGTTATTTTGCAAAAGCTAATAAACCTTGCTTAACTCTTCACACCTTCGTAAAAATAATCAAACAGTTAACACAAGCCATCACATTAATAAGCACACAATGCGGCAACTACACACTGATGGTATTAAAACACATCTGGCTTTTGCTTTCTCTGTGCACAAGGTAGGCTATGTCAGTTTGAGGTCATATTTTTGTCATAGTTCTATAAACATACAGGGATCCAAACATAAAGTATTGGTGTTTATTTACACACAGCAAAACAAAGTCGAAACACAAAATGGTAATTTCACTGAGACAAAAAATAATCACACTACATCGTGTCGTCTCTCTGGGCCTGGCCACAAAATTTAGTTTACATCACATGCAATGTCCTCTAGTCCAAGGCACCAGGGAAAATATCTTCTGGAATGCCGTATCCAGGCCTGACATGATGCCTGGTCAATATCCCCACATGCCTCCTCCATTGCCTGTAAAAGGGCTATGCGTTGATGGGAATGACGGTCATAGACCTTCCAGCTCCAGGCAGAGAAGAACTCTTCAATTGGATTTAAGAATGGAGAGTATGGGGGGAGGTTGAGTACAGTGAAGAGGGGGTGATCTGTAAACCAGTTGCAGACCAAAGCAGCCCTATGGAAACTAACAGTGTCCCATATGATGACGTATCTGGTCTGCTCTGGTCTCTGAACATTAGTGAGCACGTCATGTAGGAGGTTATGACAGGTGTCCAGGAATGTAATACTGTAATGTGTGCAGTGTTATATGGGCCTAGGGTTGCATGATGGTGAACAACACCATTTTGACTTATAGCTGCATACATAGTTACGTTGTCCTGGGACTTTGATTATGGCACGGTGTCCAGTAATGTTCCTGCCACGTCTCCTTGTTTTAGTGAAGTTACTGTAAAACCTGCCTCATCCACAAAAAGCAGCTCATGGACCCATGGCATCTGCCTCTAGCTCTATCACTCTCTGGACAAGACAAAACAAATGCAGCACTGCAGGCCCCATGCACAGCACTACAGTATGCACTTCCAGATTCAGTACCAGATACTATAGCTTACCTGCACATAGTCATATCGCAGTTGTTTTACATGTTCACTGTTTCTTTCAAAAGACATAATACAGAGATGCTCACATTGTGTATGTTTTGGAAGGCACTGCTGTATTTCTCGTAGCCTTATGGAATTATTTGCAATTTGCTTATGTATAGTGCTTAGGCTGATTCCAAAGTGTACTAATTATCTAAAACAGTTTTCACATGTGACAGTGTGCCAGACAGTTGGCAAAATAGTGTAAATAATAGCCATATGTGTATAGTTTTGCTAGTGTGTTGATCATTTGGAAATTGAGTGTAAAGCAATGAGTTGTGTTTACAGTTCTGCAAAAAGAGTGCTGTGCAGTGAATTGTATGGGTATGGCAAAGTTTTGCAAAGTGTGTGTTACAAAATTGCAAACTGAGTGCAAAGCAGCGTTTGTGCTTTTAGTTTTGCAAACTCAGTGAGTGGTTTTGCTATAAGTATTAATAGTTTTAGAACTATAAATGTGCTATAAGAATCACGGTTAAGGTTTAAGCATTCAGAAAAAACTGTAAATAGCCTCAGGGGACTGGTTCTCTCATCGATGCATGTCTGTAAACACTGAGGGCCAGATGTACTAGGGCTTTTGCGCCCACTTCAGGCGTATTTGTTTCGCAAAGTGCGTGTAAAAACATTGCAAAGTATGTACAAACAGGCCGCAATGAGGTCCAAGCGCCGACTGCCTCTCGCGGGAGCTGAAAATGGCAAACTGCGCTTTTCCGTGTTATGCATATGCATTCGTGGGAGGATCCGGGGGAAAGTGGGAGTTTAGCGTAAGAGATGGGAGGGGAAGTGTAAAGAGTGCCTAATTATGTGAGCGCACGTCTATTCTGCGCCTAAAAACTTCTGCCTTGTATAAGCAGGTGTTAATCCAAATTGCAGTTCAATGCGTCAATATGAGAACCTTTCAAAGACCACAGAATCGCTATTTAGAGCACCAGTTTTGTGTCTTTGTACTATATCAAAAGCAACCTTAACTTTCGTTGGCCTTTCGAATGTCTTACTTACACTTTCACTTCATTCACTTAAACTTTCTTTCTTGCTAGATTTGACCAATCTTCCATAGCCTACGTGCACAAGTAGTTTGAGTAGAACTTCTGATCTTCATTATCTCCCTGCTTGTTGACATCTTATCATGTATTGTATTATTTCATGATCACTAAACGTTTAACTTCATTCAACTGCGCTTGTATGTACAGTAGGCTCTGCCGTTCAGTTGTGGGCATTCGTTAATTGCGGTAGGGGACGGAGAAAGGCAGATAAAGGCGCAGATTACACTATGAATTGAAAGTTTGATAAATACGATGTAAACTTGGGTCTGACAGTGTTCGTTATCTGCGGTTTGTCCATGGCACTGGCTACGTTTGCGAATGTACGTACATCTGGCCCTAAATTTATAGTGGAGGTGTTAATTCACCTCCATTCCTCTATTTTCATTTATTCACACAGTGACATTAACATTTAGCACTGCCTCAAGGTGCCCAATTAACAAGTCTTGTTATTGTCTTTCTTTTATTTCTAAGGACCTCCTGCGTGACTTGAAATCTGAGCTCACTGGAAACTTTGAGAACCTGGTGCTGGCAATGGTGATGCCCCCAGCCAAGTTTGATGCAGCTGAGCTGAGGGAAGCCATCAAGGTACTCATTCATCCTGTAGCCATCGCTAGTGTTTACCAAAGATCTTCTAGAACCATCTCTCTGGCATTTACATAGAGCCGACCTGTATTTCATTCTAGTATCTTATTGAGCAAAGGTCAACTCTGCTATATCTTAAATTACACTACCAGGGTAGCTACACCCAAGGAGTTGTTGACTTTTTAATGACAAGTTTGACGTTACCTCAGGGTGTTAAACCTTGTTGGCAAAGCATAAAGCAAGAGTGTATGTAATTACACTGGGGGTTGCTAAGAGAAAGGAAACATAACCTGTTTCCAGGTTGTTCTGAGACCACAGATATTCTTCTTTTGGACAGGGAGCTGGAACTGATGAAGCTTGTCTTATTGAGATCCTGTCGTCCCGCAACAATGAAGAGATCCGACAGATCAACCAGATCTATAAAGCAGGTGAGCGCACAGGTGTACTAACTTATTTTCTGCATGTCGCTGACTTCAAACATTTGGGTGGGTCCCCTTCATTTGTGTATGCCGGCTGCATTTCCGTGTACAGTTGAGGCTGTTTTGTGTAGGTCTTTAAAGGTTGAAAAAAGAAATAACAGGACAGCTGATGGTGGATTTTTAAGTTAATAGTTTGAATCATGAGAGAATTTGACCTGTTGTTGGTTTACGATTGATGAATGAATGTTTGTTATTTTCTTCCAGAGTACGGCAAGTCTCTGGAGGACGCAATCAGCAGTGACACCTCAGGACATTTCCGCAGGCTCCTGATCTCCCTCTCTCAGGTAAACTCACCTGTTTCTCCCTCCAAGAACATACAGACCCAGAACTGCAAGATTCACGAGTCATCACTCCAGACCTAATACTCACTATAGACGGGCATACTTTTAAATGTATAAATGTCTATCTAAAGAACTGATAATGTTCGGTAGTACTCTGTACAGAATTCCTAGGAACTAACATACAGTACAATGTCTTTGTATTCTGTATTAGAGCTACATTTAATCATATCCTTTTTGTTATTTTGTTTTCACATTTGTAGGGTAACCGTGATGAGAGAGAAAATGTGGACATCTCTCTGGCAAAGCAGGATGCCCAGGTGATTTACCAAATTACCAAAAAATCTATTTATGTAAAAATGTAAAAGTTATTTATGTAAATATCCCACATCCATGACCTGTGGTAGTCATCACCTTTTGTATGCATTATACAAGCAAGCATGGCTGTTTTAATACTTATAGTTATTGTCTAACTCATTTTTTACATGTTTTCTTTTGTGTCAGAAACTGTATTCGGCTGGAGAGAACAAAGTGGGAACGGATGAGTCCCAGTTCAATGCCATCCTGTGTGCCCGCAGCAAGCCCCACCTGAGAGCAGGTAAATGCTTATCGACCTACAATTATTGCAAGGCAAGACATGACTACAATTATAACGGGTCATTCTTCCCAGAGGAACTTGAACCTACTGCAAGCTACTGCATGCTAGCCCAGCTCCTTAAGGGGGGTTTACATTGTACGCGCAAGCGGCAGCGCTGCGCTATGAAACCCATTATTGTCAATGGCTTGTGTGCGCAAGAACTGGCCTGCCACTACACTGACTAAAGCACAGCGCAAACGGCATTTTGCCGTTTAGCCACTTTTGCGTGTGCCGCGGTCAAAGTTAAACCATGTTGAACTTTACGCGCGGCACGCTGAACATCATAGGTATTTTGCACTGAGCCCGGCGGCAAGCACAACAAAAAATCTTTGGGACATTACCTCAACCAAGAGCAACCTAGCGGCGAGTGCAGCGCATGCCGCATACAATGTGAACCCGGCTTTAGCCGCTACGCTATCACCAAATGCGGTCTTTGCTCAGCTCTCAAGCATGTTTACCGGGCCATTAGAAGACGTGAAGCAGACACACACCACAGTCAAAGTCATGCCTCTCTGTAGTGTCCAAAAAATCTGGGAATTTAAAGGAGTCATTTCCTGTTTGGCATTTGCAGATAAACAAGTTTACAAGCTTTTGGCGCCGCAGATAGACAGTTCTCGGGGTTCCCTTCCCCTGATAAACACAGTCAACAACAACAAAAGAACAGAAACAATAACTCAAGATGCTTCAAGAAAAAAGGAATATTATGAAAATGTGTCCTATGGGTCAACCAAAAACCACAAACAGCTCTTTGAAATCTCCAGCGTTGTTGACTGCCCTCTGATTTCGGTCCAGTTTGTGATCCTGGGCAGTGTCCCATTGTGGTGTGTGTTGTAACAGCACACTCACCCTGAAATACTAGAACTTATGAGCTTACATTACCAAAGCCATTCTTTTGTGTAGGTATTGATTATCAAGGCCATTAATCTAAATCACAGTGAACTGAAGTAGCCTAGGAAATGTATCTATAATTTATCATTTCTTAAATACACAAAGCCTACATCTGTAAGCAACGTCATAGACTTTCCTGTTGATCAAACAGCTCACAGGACACGTGACTGACGGGTACGTTAAAATGTTATTGTTTACACAAACGCCTGATGCTGGTCTGGACATTTTAGAGGGATGTAAGAAATGAAACTTGTGTCTTTTGTTCTAAAAACAAACAAGGGGATGCACATTCAATGCTGGTTGCTAGCACATTTCATGCTTGTGCATTTGTGGATCTGTGAGGCATGTTCTATGCCAAGAGATTGTGCCAGTTCATGTTAAAACATCAGGGTGTTTTATGTGGTCTTAGACCAGCATGTAATAGTGTATACCTTCTAACACATGTCTGATGTGTCTGCAGTCTTCCATGAGTACCAGCAGATGTGTGGGCGAGAGATTGAGAAGAGCATATGCAGAGAGATGTCTGGGAATCTGGAGGATGGCATGGTCGCTGTGGGTAAGTGCATACACACACTCACACACACTCACACACGCGCTCACACACAATCAAAGCAGCTCCAGTCTGCTTTGGGACCTGTTACATTGTAAATACTAGTATCTTAGATATGATTAGATTAGATCACATTAACATTTACTGGTAAATAAATAAACTCAAAAAAAGGCTAAAAAGGCAAATACACGGGTAATGCAAAACTATTGAAACCATTCTCCTATGTTGGCTTTATTAATTGCAGATGGCAAGAATAATCTTTTCAACAGTAAATATATTAAGCTAATCATATATTAATGTTAGCATTAAGCTAGCTTTAATTTAATCTTAACAACAACAACAACAACACAACCTTCCCACATCCACAACATGAGGTGGAGAGGGTGCAGTGTAGGTTTCATAAACTACACAGTGAAAAGTGTGCTGAGTCGATATCCTAATCTAATGTCTGCTTCTGGTTTGCATTCCAGTGAAGTGCATCAAGAACACGCCTGGTTATTTTGCTGAGAGACTCCACAAAGCCATGGCGGTGAGTAGGAGCCTTATTATGGAAGTCATTCTATGGGCCCTAATTTAAATGGCAGGCCAAGTGCAACGTCTGTCAACACACAAAGTTCTCATGCATGAACTGTTGAAGTCGGGTGACATGTGGACACATTGAGCTGAATCATCAATGTTTGTTTATGGAGATCATTCTGTATTTTACATAACTATTATGGAGGTCAATTTATCCGTCTAAGACTAATTAGTGCACTGCATCCTACTGTCTTGGGGATAGGGACTGTACGTGTTTGCATTTTATGACCTTACCGACCTTATAACTCACTGTCTTCAAATATTTACATTGAATATTTATTTCATGACTTCAGAAAGATTGATATGAGTGCTAAAATATAAAAATCAAGATTAGTGTGTCACTCCATTTCCTATTGTTGATATTATGTCATTGTTATTCTCTTCGGTATTGAATGTCAGTTATATACTATACAACTAATATTGTTAAGGTAAAGGTCTTTAGCAAACACTTTTATCCCAAGTGACACTGAGTGGTAACAGCGGGTTTGGGAATCAAACCTGGTCCATAAGATTGTCAGGCAGCAATGCTATCAGTACACCACCACGCCTGTTGTGTACAGTGTATGTGTGAGCATATCTGCACACCCAAACTCACATGTAAAGGTTTGTGTTGTGTTTCCGGTGGGACAGGGGGCAGGCACAAAGGACCGCACTCTGATCCGGGTCATGGTGTCCCGTGCCGAGGTGGACATGCTGGACATCCGACAGGAGTACCTTCGCCAGTATGGGAAGTCCCTCTACAATGCCATCTCTGTGAGTGAAATATATCCACTGCTCTCTGCTTATCTCTCTTTTCATGAGGGAGAGCACACTCTACTGTAGAGGAAAAAACAAAATGTCCACTTGATGATTTTTGAAAATGTAGTTTCTCTGTGAAATGTTACATCTCTCTTTACGGTTAAAAAACCGTGGACCCTAATACAATCATTTGAAATTGGAGTGGTCAAACGTCAGTAACATATTTGTTTAATGTCGTCATCTCTCTCTATGGTTAGAAAACCCTGGACCCTAATACAATCATGATTAAAGATGGATTGTCCAAGGCACTCTTCCAAATACAATCATTTGAAATGGGAGCGGTGAAATGACCGTAACATATTTGTTATCGTTTGCTGTCGTTTTCATGCTGTCGTTTTTGTTCCCTTTAGGGTGACACCTCTGGTGACTACAAGAAACTTCTGCTGAAGCTTTGTGGAGGAAGTGACTAAAGGACTGACAGGACACTGCTGACACAACTGGACTGCGTGGCAATCAGTGTAATCAATCAAGCATAATTTTAGTATACATATATGTGTTTTGTGTTTTTAATAGCCAACATTAACATGCATACGCACATGTCAGGTCATTTAGATGTTTTTATTTTTTACTAATTTTTATTCTGATTTTTTATGTTAAATTATTTCAATTGGTTTCCAGCAAATGTAAGACACTTACAAGTTTAACATATTTTGTTCAATTTTTATAGAAGAATTATCAGATCCTGTGGTGTGTCAAACTAGCGTTTTTCCCCCCCCCAAAATTATTTTATACTAGACTTTAGAATTTAACTTTGCCCTGCAGCTAATAGCCAAATATTTTCAAGTAGTACCTTTTTCATTTTTCCATTGAATTTCATATTTCCAATACTTGGATACTACTTGTCACTTGAATGTCCTTTATGTTCGTCATGGTGCTGATTAATGTCTGCTCTTATATGAAGGTTATTTTCATGTTATGTAATGTCATGTCATGTTAACATAGGAAAAAACAACATTGGGTAAAATGACACTTTTACACACAAAATGTAAACTATATCCTACTTATTTTCTAAGTTTGAGAACGGTAGAATAAGCTTTGCTGAGTGACATTTGTATTGACCCCCTCAATATTTCATTTACAATAGAAAGTAATAATGTAACCTAGAATGCAGTTAACATGAAGGGTTGCATTGGGTTTTACAGTGGCATCAAATGTGATTCAGCCCATCATAGTCAAGGACCAAAGCTATCTGTTTTAGAGCATAGAGCAGGAATAGTTGTCATATCAACAGTATATCAGAAATGTATTTTTAACAAGGTGTGTGCACCCAACTTAGTAAACTATATTGCCCTACAGTGTCTAAAATAAATGTACACATTTCATAACATATCAGCCTGCCATGTATGTTTGCCATTACTTACATTACTTTCATCTCCATTGCCTGTGACCTAGAAAATCAGGTCTTTTTTTCATGTCCAGTATAGGGGGCATACGTGTCATATCCTGCTACCACGCCTTCATGCTGACTTGCTGTGTACTTCATTAAATACATGTTCTGTGTTCTAATGCTGTGCTAACCTGTGCCTTGTTTTCCTACTAATGCTAGCTATGCTCATGTTACTAGCAGTGCCTTCTATAACATTAACTTGACAATTAACCACTAGCATGCGCTCGTAATGCATGTTGGGTAGAGTTTGATCTCATGTACCAGTAATCAATATGAGATAATCAAATAAAAAAGTGAAGTTTTCAGACAATGTAATGCGTGCAAGCGTATGTTATCTCAATTATTTAATCACAAAAGATCATGTATTTTCTAGTTGTTTTTGAAAGACTGCTGAACTAATGTTACTAATGTGAGGTCATGGTCAATATGAATGTTCTGCCTCTTTCCCCTCTAACCAAACAACCACTTTGCTAAATCATTGGAAATTGTTTCTTTTAGAAAGTACCACTTCCCTTCCAGAGAAGCTTTCAATAAAATGAGCTGACATGCTGAATGTCAATCAAGAAATCTCTGTACCATCAAACTATAATTACAATCAGTGAACTTATTTTAACATCACCCAAACTTGTGAACTAAAGAGACCATTAAAAAGGTCTACATTTGTGGCCATTAAAAATGGATTAGGAATGTTGAATTTTGCAGTGGAGGAATGATGTAATGGATTGCCATTTTGTTCTCCCTTTTGACTGTATTACACATTTCACTTTGTATGATATGGTCTACTAACTACTATCCATAATTCATCATATGCAATTAGATAAGTCACTGGATTGTGTTGATGTTCTTGCACATATCATTTGTACTTAAATTGTATCAGATTGTACGTTACAAGTTGAAGCAATCCAATTTAATATTGTCAAAAGTATATTGTCAGAGGTAGCCTATATCTTTCATAAAGTATACACTGATTATGTAGCCTATGAGTGTTTCTTTTCTACTGCATAATTCTGATTGGCTGATGTGCTTTTCAAAATATATACACTGTCCAGTGTCAGTTGTCTTTATTTCATGGTAAGATATTGTCACAGATGTACCGGTATGTGATGCTGGACCCATAAACAGAATTGATACTTACTAGGTATAAAGGTTAATGCTTCAGTTAGTCTTGACATACACTCAGGAAGTCGAAATCAGTCCAAAACTGGGCAAAGCTGACACATCCCAGAGTGCCAGGACAAGTCGTCAGTCACCAACAAAGATTTATAGTACAAAAAACTCACAGACAGAGGTTAATCTTTGCTCTCAAAGTACTTGGGGTTCTGACTGGACCAGCTGTTCCACCTCCTGCCTGTAAGGAAGTAAGTTGTGCAAAATAAATCTTAGTGGACACTAAAAACAAGACGGAACCACCAGAGACAGTAAAACCTGGATGGGGATCTGAGAGGGAAGAAAATCTTTTGGATATTCGTTTTGATTTGAAATGAATTGATTGATGCAACAATTTGTTAAAGAATGCTGATGGTCTGTTGACCAATCACAGGGAAGGAGCACCAACTGTCCGCTGTTCAGCTGTCAAAACAAATATCTTAAAGGATTTTATTCTTATTCTGGTCGACCAACAGTTCAGTGGTCATTTGACCTTTTTTTTCTGTAAGGTGCTTGGGGTGGTCCACCTGGATATGCAGTAAGTGCTTAATATCTACACTCCCAACCTGAAATTTGCAGTCTACCTCCCATATGTCATGTGGTCTGTGCTTCCACTCATACAGATGTGTAAGTCACTTTTCAAACTGTTTGTGAATACATGACTTACTAGAAACAGTCAGGCCTAATTATAATTGATAAGAAGGCCATAAAGCCTGATACCAAAGAGGGCCATTTTGCTCCTGTGCTGCTTTCAAATCAACTTTCAAAACATAACACAAAAAACATAGCTGCTTATGTTGAATAATTGCCAGCCGTCAGTCATAGTGTTTCCGTTCAGCCAGGAGGAGCCATGCCCCAGGGATACCCAGGAGCCCCTGCCCCAGGACAGCAGCCTATGCCAGGCTACCCAGGAGGGCCTGCACCTGTGCCCAATCCCTCCATGCCAGGCTATGGAGGTGGTGCCCCGTCTGGTCCATCCACCCCAGCTGTGCCCGCCATAAGTGTAAGATATCATGACATCATCCTACCCTTATTTACTCCTATGAAAGGCTTATTATTCTACAAACAAAGCAGAAAGGAAGCTAGATGTCAGTCACAGTGTTTCCTTTCAGCCGGGAGCCCCTACCTCAGGACAGCAGCCCATGCCAGGGTACCCAAGAGCCCCAGCTGCGCCCTTGCCTACGCCCGCCATGCCAGACTATGGAAGTGGTTCCCTACCTGGGCCATCTACCCCAGCTGCGCCTGCCATAAATGTAAGATGTCATCATCAATCATCGACTCCGCTTCGTTATTAATGACATCATGTCTCTGGTCTGGGGCTGACTGCTGGCTGCCCAGTTTACGTGTTGATGGTGATGGTGATGGTCATGGTCATGTGGTCACTGTGCTCGCCACACACCTGATTCCTATTGTCTGCTAATTATCTGTCCTATTCCTGTTACCTTTTCATTATTGTCTCTGGACATCTGCTATGTTTTACCTGTTTCTTTATTATGAGACAATTTCCTTGAAAGTCCTTAGAAAGAAAAAGCTGTTCCATCAGAGCTGATATCTGTAAAACCCTGACAAATTATGTTCCACATTTCCATATTACCATGACCATGTATGTGTGTCTTAAAATGTACACATTTTTGATGGACCATAGGTATTCTCTGAACTTTGAACATTGAGAAAACTGCATTATGTTACTCAAACAGAAAGGATACCAAGGTTCTATTGAGGACTTCCCCGGGGGAGATCCACTGAGAGATGTTGAGGTTCTCAGAAAAGCCATGAAAGGATTTGGTTAGTGTCTTTGTATTGTTGATATAATACATTTGAAAGGATTTCTTGTCAAGCTCTAATGCTTTTGTGTTGCTGTCTGAATGCTAATTCCATTTACTTTCATTTGTATTCTATTAATTTCTATTGAGTTACACCACGCCTATGAGGTTGATCAGCACTGCCTCAAGGTGCTGTATAACGTAATGTCATCATGTCAAGGAATCGTGTTATTGTTTTTTTTTTTTTCTAGGACCTCATCCGTGACTTGAAGTCTGAGCTCAGTGGAAACTTTGAGAGCCTGGTGCTGGCCATGGTGATGCCTCCAGCCAAGTTTGATGCAGCTGAGCTGAGAGAAGCCATTAAAGGAACACGCCACCCAAAATCAGTAGTGATATATGTTCTTACCGTAACTTTCACGAGTTGAGTCGTACCTCTCCCGCGTCGGTAGGTGCACTCAAACGCTCTGTCACGCGGCGCGAATGTGTTAGCATGTTGCTATGCTAGCGGGCTCTGCCGTGGCCGTAGAGAGAGGCACATAGCAGTATTCAAACACCTCCACGTTTTACCTACTTAAATACAGTTGCACGAGTAGTTGATGAAAAATGTTAGGGCACACAACATGAAACGTGACGATTTTCCAAGCGAATAAACATGAGAACTACAATGTGTGGCGCAATAGCACTTGGGAGTACTTCGACCTAGCGTGGTAATATTATTAACACCTAATTGTAGATCCTATCCACCACAGAGTTTAGAATCCATGCTGGATCGACCCTCAGCCTCTCCCTCCCCTCTGAGCGAGAGAGGCACACACACTAGAGATGCGCTGATGGGCTATTATTTCAACCATAACTGCATAGCAAAACTTATCATCCATCAGCCATCCATCAGCACTAAAGTTTGTTGACCAATTTTCAAAACTGCACCCGCCATCCGCTGGTTGTTTTAATGTAGGCTATATGGGTGATGCAGCGCTGCTGACGTGAGGCTAGAAAGCCCTTGCCTGTTCTAGAAAGACTGATCTAATGCAGCAAATATATTAAAAGGCAAAAGTCGTACATTAGCTAGGCCTATCCCCAGAATATCAGCAGCAAACTCAGTCTCTGTCGCGCAAAACAGTCTCCAAATAAAACGCACATCGGCCTGTTGCCTATTCTGCCAGCTTGTGACAATATATCGTCCAAAATGCTTGATTGCATTGCATTCTCCACATTTTTAGCTACATTTTCATGTACCACATCAGCATTTTTGTTCAGTGAATCTTTTGTAAATTGCTTTACAATTACCGTCGGGCCTATAGGCCTATTGCCTGGCTTTTGCCTCAGCTTCGGTCACGTCCTTTTACAATTTTATCATTGTAATAAAAAACGCAATTTGCCACATAATTTCAGCATGCTCCTGGCCTACTAATTAATGCCTATTGTAGGCTACTTTATTTTTTGCAAAAAGAAAGAAATCCTTGATAAAATAACAAGTCATTCACATTATAGGCTACTTTACACACTGTTATGTCAGGTTGACTGACAAGCCTGTTCTGAAGACTCCCATTCATTTTGACTGCACGAGCGCGTCTTTTTCAGACAGACATCGCAATTCATTTTATAGCCTAGCAGGCCATCGGACAAATGACGCCTCGATATTAAAGAAACTCCGACTCCATTCATTCTGAAAGTCCACCGCACAACAATGCAACGTGCATGTTCACATTTTTAGTAACAACCGCCAAACTTGCTTGCTTGCCTTACACATCTAAGTTTTCCGACTATTTTTCTTACCTTCTTTTTCCGCTGTGGATGTTAGTGAGTTTGTAGAAGTTTTAGCTCTTACGTTCTGAACATCTCGCACTGCCATCGCCCGATGTCATTTCTTAGTCATATCACTCTCTGTCTCTCTTTTAAATGCCTATTCCCTGAATGGTAGGCTACAATTATGTGTTTTATATATAGGCTAATATCTAAGCAAAATAACCCAGGCAGTCTCATCTAGGATATAACACAGGTTGAAGTTGGTTCTATTTAGGGAGGTGAACATCTGTAGATGATTCAGAAATGACATCGGAAGACAAGGAGTGAATATGGCAAGAGGCAAGCCGAAGTCTGCTGACAAGGGCCCGACGGTAATTGTAAAGCAATTTACAAAAGATTCACTGAACAAAAATGCTGATGTGGTACATGAAAATGTAGCTAAAAATTTGGAGAATGCAATGCAATCAAGCAGTTTGGACGATATATTGTCACAAGCTGGCAGAATAGGCAACAGGCCGATGTGCGTTTTATTTGGAGACTGTTTTGCGTGACAGAGACTGAGTTTGCTGCTGATATTCTGGGGATAGGCCTAGCCAATGTACGACTTTTGCCTTTTAATATATTTGCTGCATTAGATCAGTCTTTCTAGAACAGGCAAGGGCTTTCTAGCCTCACGTCAGCGCTGCATCACCCATATAGCCTACATTAAAACAACCAGCGGATGGCGGGTGCAGTTTTGAAAATTGGTCAACAAACTTTAGTGCTGATGGATGGCTGATGGATGATAAGTTTTGCTATGCAGTTATGGTTGAAATAATAGCCCATCAGCACATCTCTAGTGTGTGTGCCTCTCTCGCTCAGAGGGGAGGGAGAGGCTGAGGGTCGATCCAGCATGGATTCTAAACTCTGTGGTGGATAGGATCTACAATTAGGTGTTAATAATATTACCACGCTAGGTCGAAGTACTCCCAAGTGCTATTGCGCCACACATTGTAGTTCTCATGTTTATTTGCTTGGAAAATCGTCACGTTTCATGTTGTGTGCCCTAACATTTTTCATCAACTACTCGTGCAACTGTATTTAAGTAGGTAAAACGTGGAGGTGTTTGAATACTGCTATGTGCCTCTCTCTACGGCCACGGCAGAGCCCGCTAGCATAGCAACATGCTAACACATTCGCGCCGCGCGACAGCGCGTTTGAGTGCACCTACCGACGCGGGAGAGGTACGACTCAACTCGTGAAAGTTACGGTAAGAACATATATCACTACTGATTTTGGGTGGCGTGTTCCTTTAAGGTACTCATTCATCCTGTAACCATCGCTAGTGTTTACCAAAGATCCTCTAAAACGATCTCACAACTTGTGTTGTTTTTAACACATCTCTATCTCTAGATAGGGACACCACAGTTTGTGTTGTTTCTTAAACATTCGTTTTAAGAGTGTAAGGCAGCTCCACCTTGGTAAGTAGTTGATGGGTTTTAATTAGGAGAAAGGGTGGTGAGAAGGAACATCATTGGCTATTTTCAGCTTGATTTAAAACCACATTTTAATCATGTCTTTAAAGCAGGTCAGAGCACCACTCTACTGACTGATGTTATGTTTTTATAATTTCTTTTGTTGGTAAACATTTGTGTGGGTCCTTGTCATAAGCCAGCGGCATTTGTGTGCAGATGTCCTATTTGATAATATGCTTGTGAAAGGTTGAAGAAGCAAACAACAGTGGATTACTCATGAAGGCTTTTTTCAGTCCAGTCTTAGTTTGAATAATTAAATCAACGTGTCCTTTTCGGTTACACTTTACTTGACAGTATCGACATAAGAGTGACATGACACTGTCATGAATGTGTCATAACAAGTCATAAATGTTTATGACATAACGCTTCTGTTATTAAGTGACATTGGGTTTTTGTCATAACAAGTTCGGGTTAGGATTAGGGTTAGGTTTAGGGTTAGGAGAGTGTCATGTCACTCTTATGGCGATACTGTCAAATAAAGTGTTACCTCATTTTCTCCATTTGCAATGACCTCTTCTTATTTTCCTCCAGAGTACGGCAAGTCTCTGGAGGACGCGATCAGCAGTGACACCTCAGGACATTTCCGCAGGCTCCTGATCTCCCTCTCTCAGGTAAACTCACCTGTTTCTCCCTCCAAGAACATACAGACCCAGAACTGCAAGATTCACGAGTCATCACTCCAGACCTAATAGTCACTATAGACGGGCATACTTTTAAATGTATCTTTTTCATTGTTTCCCTTTCTCTCATTTGTAGGGTAACCGTGATGAGAGAGAAAATGTGGACTTCTCCCAGGCTAAGCTGGATGCTCAGGTAATTTACAAATGACTAAAGAATGTATAAAGTTGAAGATATGTAAATATTCCACATCTGTGCTCTGTGCTAGTCATTATCTTTGAATGCATTACACAGCAAGCATTGCTGTTTTCATTTTTATGATTAATGTCTAACTTATTTTGACTCATGTTTTCTTTTGTGTCAGACGCTGCATGTGGCTGGAGAGGGCAAACTGGGAACTGATGAGTTCCAGTTCAATGCCATCCTGTGTGCCCGCAGCAAGCCCCACCTGAGAGCAGGTAAATGCTGTGTACTCAACTTATAAACATGTGTGGCTGTCCATTGATGGATCATTTTTAATATTTATACAAAAAAAATGATGCAGGACATTTCAGAGTGAAGTTACATCTGAAGCTATGGTTATACTTTCTTCCTTAGGTTATCGCTAGTATATTTTGTGCTTGTGTATCTAGGGCATGTTATTATCATAACAAATGTTTTATGTGCTTTTACACAACAATTTACTGTCATAGTGAGTATGTTCTAACATGTGAATGATTTGTCTGCAGTCTTTCATGAGTATGAACAGATGTGTGGGCGACCGATTGAGAAGAGCATCTGTAGTGAGATGTCTGGGCATCTAAAGGAAGGCATGGTTGCTGTGGGTAAGCACACACACACACACACACACACACACACACACTCACACACACACACACACAGACACACACACACACTATACACACGCACACACACCCACACACACCGGTGGAGCTCAGGTGGTGTATTGCCCACTTCCTCCCACCCCTTCTGGGATTTCCAACTGAATGAAAGCTGCTTTGTTGTGTTGCCTTTGTCGTCAAAGCAGTCATCCTCCCTTCTTTATAGATTCATATATACTGTATATTGCTGGCTATTCTCTATTTTATGAAGTTGTAAAGTACATTGAATTGCCAATATGTACTATTGCCTTTCTGTGCTATATATATTTAAAGTTGCCATGCCTTGCCTTGCATGGACATTATATAATAGAACCTAGATTAGAAACAAGCCTGGCTAAATCAACTCAGACAAACACCCACTGGCACCGTCTAACGCGCGTCGACGCCAAAGATTAGAAATTGTTTGAGCTGTAGAGTTTCAAATCTATAGATGTGAATTTCGGCGCCAGTGAGCGTTGGCCTTAAAGGTGGTTGCACACTGCCCAGACAATGCCCAACATACCCCAAGGCAGCTGTTGGTTGCAGTCTTTAGCATGGTAGTATTTGGGACAGTTATTGAAACGGGTAACTTCAGAGCATGTCAGACTCGAACAACTCTATTCAGCAAAGACCAACAAACACAAACTGATAGTGCACACTGTCGCTGACCCAACTGTTTGTTTTTGTTGGAGGCTGTTGGCTTAATAGAAGAGGTCCATGGCTTCATTCCTCCTGCTGAAAACAAAGTCATAGGCTCTTTCGGGAGGTTTACCACTTCACTTAGCCAGACTTTGGTAAATGGACTGCATTTATACAGCACTTTTCTACTCCTCCAAGTACATCAGGAGCAGTTTGGGGTTCAGTGTCTTGCTCAAAGACACTCGACAGGGTCAGGATGAGCTGGGCATCTAAAGGAAGGCATGGTTGGTGTGGGTAAACACACACACACAGGAAGGCATGGTTGCTGTGGGTAAGCATACACACACACACACACACACACACACACACACACACACACACATAAACACACACACACACAAACCGACACACATACACACACACACACACCGGTGGAGCTTAAGTGTGTGTATTGCCCATTTCCTCCCACCCCTTCTGTTGTTCTGTCTGGGCATCTAAAGGAATGCATGGTTGCTGTGGGTAAGCACACACACACAGGAAGGCATGGTTGCTGTGGGTAAGCACACACACACATAACTGTTCCAATTACTACCATGATAAAGAACCGGCAACCTATTGGTTGCCCAACAACTCCTCTACCTCCTTAGCTGCCACCCCACTGCACTCTGTAGTCGACAGCATTAGGTGGAGGCGGTCCAGTGTATGTTTCCTAATCCATGCGAGAAAGGTGGATAGTTGAGATATCCTAATTTGGGTTTTTGGTTGGTCTTCCAGTGCATCCAGAATGCCCCTGCTTATTTTGCCGAGGAGCTTCGCAGATCCATATCGGTAAGTAAGAACTGTATTATTGTTGTCTTTTCCTGCTTTTTCCAACTATACTGTCTCTGGTGAGGTTCTAAATATTTATATAGTTTATAGTTAATATTGCTCACATTTTTACACATCAAATCTTAGACGGGCTGGAGAGGAAACCTCACTAGGATTATGTACATTAAGACTCTGATCTCTAGCAGGGAATAATGCAGACATTAATTAAATAAGGGGGAGTTCCCACTCATTTACACATACCACATTATATGAGTTTAACTGGCATATAATTAGAGGTAAACATACTAACACTCATATTATATACAGCATTATGGCTATTGCTATGTTATTCACTTTACATTTAACACACTCTACTCAACCTGCTACAGTATCACTGTCCACTCAGCACAGCTAATTGCAATGGTTTGTTGTGTTCCCGGTGGAACAGGATCATGGTGTCCCGCTCCGAGGTGGACATGCTGGACATCCGACAGGAGCACCTGCGCCTGTTTGGGAAGTCCCTCTACAATGCCATCTCTGTAAGTGCAATAGCTGCTGTTGGTGGACGATCCGTAGACAGTCTGGCAGCCACTGCTCTCCTCTCCCTTTATAGGAGGGAGGACAAACATCACAGTGCTCTTCGGCAATCCTTACAAATCAGAGTATATGGTCAATAAAAATATTCGTTCCTGTACTGATATTTGAGGGGGGAAATGGTTGGCTCTTAGGTGTTTACAGATAGAAAACGTATAAAGATAAAAATAATAAATAAAATGAATGTTGTGAAATCTGTTTTCCTTTTAGGATGCCACCTCTGGTGATTATAAAAAACTTCTCTTGAAGCTTTGTGGAGGGAATGACTATAGACCAAACAGAAAGCTGACACAACTGGACAGGGTGTACTCTCCCATGCATCATTTCAGTACCATGTAATACTACAGACCTTCATATGTGTCATTTCTTGTGTTATTTCTGAAGCAAAGTCACATAGGCCTACCGGAGACTATGTGACAGTATGCACAATTACATTAATACACAGGATTAGATGTTAAAATCCCTTGTGCCAAAATCCAAGGTAAAAACACATTCAGAAGCCCCTGCTCAAGTTTAACTTTAAAAAGCACACTACCCACAAATCCGCCAACAAATGGTCACAAGCACAATACAAATGGCCTATCCAACAGCAGTAGCCTATATAGTATGCGGCATGTCATTGGGGTTATCAAGTGGGCACCCTCATTCCCCGATGTTTCGTTAAGTTAGGCCGACGACACCTCATGAAGGCTTAACAGTGAAACCAGCGTCCTGGAGACACTCCCCTCCATGCTGACACCATATTACCATATTGAAATATCCAATACCCAAAATACTCTTAACCAGCCCAGGCATGGTCAAGGTTGGCTAGGTTGGTCCGTCCCGTTGATGTGGACTGAACCATAACCATAAAAACCTTGGCCAACCAACCATCACCCTAGGCACAGCCCATCACAAACACAAAACAAATTAGCCAGTTAGCTTAGCCCGTTAGCTTAGGCCCCATCCCAAACACAAAACAAATTAGCCAGCAGTTAGCTTACGCCCCATGCTGCCCCATATTACCACAACAAGCATCCAAATACCCTTAACCAACCTAGGCATGGTCTAAGTTGGCTAGGTCGGTCCGTCCCGTTGATGCGGACTGAACCATAAACCATAAAGAACCTTAGCCAAGTACCATCAACCTAGGCACAGTCCATCACAAACACAAAACAAATGAGCCAGTTAGCTTACCTTAGCTTGCGCCCCAGGAAGGGTAACTTCTCCTTACCCACAACCAAAACAAATGAGCCAGTTAGCTTACCTTAGCTTGCGCCCCAGGAAGGGTAACTTCTCCTTACCCACAACCAAAACAAATGAGCCAGTTAGCTTACATTAGCTTGCGCCCCAGGAAGGGTAACTTCTCCTTACCCACAACCATTCGCTTGCCCGTTCTGCTGCTAAAGACATGTTACTAACCACCTGCCTTAGACTTCGACCACAAATGCCCAATTCAGACAGCAAGCCAATAGCAGATCTGGCCACAAACCCACGTGCACCGATTTCAATATGCCTTAATCGTGCACTCCAACCTCGCTTAGCTGCCTCCTCTGCTATTTCAGTATATTTAGCTCTCTTCAGCTCATTGGCCACTTCCACTCTGTCTTCCCAAGGAACAGTGAGTTCAATGAAGTAAACTATCTTCTCTGAATCCGACCATAGAATTACGTCGGGACGTAGCTTAGTACTCACTATATGTGGAGGTACCGCCATCTGCTGGCCAAGATCAACCTTCATTTCCCAGCCCGCCCCATTTTTCAACTGGCCGGTTTTACACCTGGTCTTCGCGGAACAAGGTTTATCCCCCTGACGTACAAAGTTAATTTGCCTTACCCCTTTACTAGCTGCTAATGAATTGACTTCTCTTCTTTTATCCTCTATTGCCGCTGCCACACATTTCAATACCTGGTTATGACGCCACGTATACCGCCCCTGGGTGAGACTTACCTTGCATCCTGATAGGATATGGTGGAGACTGCCCACACACGAGCAAAGTATGCATTTATCATCCTCACCAAACCATTGACTTAAATTCTTGGGAGATGGGAGCACATCATATGTAGCACCTAACATAAATCTGATCTTACCAGCTTCCATGCCCCATAGATCCTTCCATTTAATCCGTCTTTTTTCCACCCCTTCCCAGTTCACCCACTGCCCTTGTTTTGCCTGCGACACTGCCTTAGTACATCTTACAGCCTCCTCCTGTCTATGCATTTCCTCCACTACCATTTTCCTCTTTTCTCCTGCAGAAGCCTTACTCCACAAGGGTTTACTTGCACCCACCCCTAGCCCCCCCCCCCCCGCCCGTGCTGCACATGGCCCATTATATCTCTATGCTTCAATGCTGATTGAGCTTGCTTAACTGCCTGCTCTGGGTTCCACTTCCTCCCTGCATTAACTGTGGGTGCAACTTTCCTCACCACTGGGTCCTTGGACTGAGTAAGAGTCAATTCCAATCTAGCCTTAGCACACTTAAATTCCTCTGTCAGACTAGATATTGGCAACTCTACAATACCCTTCCCATACAAGGCTACACTGCTTAAGCAGCGTGGGACTCCGAGCCATTTTCTGACAAAGGAGTTGATCATTTTTTCCAACCTCTCTACCTTTGACAGAGGAACTTCATAAACTGTCAATGGCCACATTAGCCGAGGCAACAAACCAAACTGCAAACACCACAGCTTGAGCTTACCTGGCAGCCCCGACTTGTCAATTTTTGCAATACCTTGCCTAGTGACCTGTCTCAAGTCTTCAACCTGTGATTTATCACTAAGGCTTGCATCATACCACCTTCCCAGACTCTTCACTGGTTTCTCCAGAACTGTGGGAATCACCTCCTTATTTATAGCAAACTTCTTATCTGTTACCTTCCCTTTAATAATTGAGAGACTCCTAGACTTACTTGGTTTCACCTTCATTCTGGCCCATTGGAGATTACTATTTAACTTACCCAGCAACCTGTTGGTGCATGGAACGGTTGTCGTCAAGGTTGTCATGTCGTCCATGAAAGCCCGAATCGGGGGGAGGCGTGGCCCTCCCTGCAACTTCTCCCCGCCCGCTACCCATTTTGAGGCCCTAATAATGACCTCCATTGCCATTGTAAAAGCAAGTGGGGAGATGGTACATCCGGCCATGATTCCTATCTCAAGTTGTTGCCAACCTGTGGTGTAATCAGCTATAGTAAAACATAATTGAATAAAATGAAAGCAGTTACAGAACCACAGCCTTCCTATTTGTGTGTGTGCATGTGTGTGTGAGAGAGAGAGAGAGTGAGAGAGAGAGAGAATGAGACTTTATATCTTGTCTCTAGTCCTCTAAAGCCTCTAACTTACAACTACGTGACTACATACAGAGACTGTAACCGCATGCACAAATTCAAATGAATGTACCACAGCCTTCCTATTTGTGTGGAAATAAGCTAAACTAGTCCATTGAAATCTTTCCACACTGTTACAAAAAATCTGTACAGAGTACATTATCGTAATCCTCACCACATTTGCATTTATTAATTTTGCAGATGTTTTTATCCAAAGCAACTGAACAAGGGCCATTCTCATCAGAGCAAATCAGCACGGTGGCTGACGAGTGCAAACGACCTGCAATTTATGACAACACATGCAAATAGACAAAACGTTAGACAAAACACAAGCAAAATATCTCCATCAATTTGACAACAACAAAAAGTGCATAGCCTACCTATCCTCCTGCAGACGGACTAAACCATTTTGCGCTTTAGCAAGGGGTAAGTGTGACCTTAGACAGTCTTCACTATTTTTGATATACTAAATTCAGTCAGTCAATCAACCAAGTTATGCAGCAAATATACTTTACAATTAAAAATTAACTTTACATTTAGTTTTACATTCATTATGGCATTTAATTTGGAAATTAAAATATTCATGAAAAAATATTATTCCAGACTTTTCAAAGGCCCTCTTTCCACTTGGGGCCCTAGTAATCAGTCCCACTTCCCCCCCCCCTCCCCCTCTACTAACTGACATTGGTAAGCCGGTGTTCTGACTGAAGTGTAGACCCCCCCCCCCCCGTTCCTTATTTTCATATCAGAAAGTTAGCAACCCTAGTCACAAGCGATTGTGATTATTTCAAGAGATTTTGGCTGGGTGGAAATCAATTTCAGTAGGAGAGTGTCTAGATGAATATGCCAGAGCTAATGCAATGAGCTCTCAGATTTATCTGGTTCCCAGCCATAGACCTGCCCTGTTGCAGCTAAGATGAGCAGGTGCCCCACTGACTATTGTAGACTACTGCTAGCTTTTTCAGCCTTGGTGCATCTGCCATTTTGTGATAACATTGTCATTGGTCAGGCCAGTAAACTCCTCTAAAAAAAAACTTATGTAGGTGTTCCCAAGATGGCAGTCAGAATACAAATATTCAGTTAAAAAGACATTAATAATTATGAAAGTTTGAGGGTGAGACTGTTGACCTGAACCATGTGGTCTGCTGGAATTACATTCTGACACTTCTGTTGTATGCACCAGGCTATGAGTGAATCATAGGGCCCAAAGGTAAGGTTTCATAATGTGTAAACCATCAGACTACCATCAAAGTTTCTTCCTGTTCAAACAGCATTGCTCTGCTCTCCATTGCCTGTGGACCAGAAATAGCGGCTCTGTTTATGTCCAGTAGGGGGCACACATGTCCATAAGTTACCAAGCCTTCATAAGTCTTGCTCTATACTCAATTTAATCCATGTTCTGTGTTCTGACTCTACAATAACTTGAACCTTGATCTCTCTTTAATATTGCCAGTTTATGCCCAACTAGCTGTGCCTTCTCTATAATTTGAAAGTTAAACATGTTTGCCAATGCATGTTTGCCAATGACATGATATGGGCAAGATCATCAAAAAGTTATGTTCAGGAAATGTATGTTATCATAATGATGTTGTCATATTGTTGAAGAAAATAATTAAAGACTGCTAAACTAATGTTTGAGGTCATGGTCGGGAATAGGAATGTTCAGCTCCCTTCCCTCTTTAACCATAAAACCACTTTGCAAAATCATTTGGAAAATAGTTTCCTTTGCAAAATGACTCACATTGAAATGTCATTTCTTTTAGCTATTCATGTAAAATTAATGACACAAGTCGATCAAAATCACTCTCTGTAATCAAACTATACAATGGCTGTCAATGAACCTTTCCTAATAACAGTACAACAATTTGTGAAGTGAAGAGAGATTAAGGATCTTAAATTGTGCAGTGCTTTTTTTGCTTATGATACACCTACCAAAACAATCATACTATTTTTGGGAAGACGCTGGATTATATTATGGCTGCAATTATTGCATGTAAGATTTTATATACAGAGTCTGACATCACATGCTGAACCAATTCGGTAGAATGTGTCTCCTTTGCTCCATCCTGCTGATTGGCTGATATATTTCTCAATATATATTGTCTTTGTTTCATGTAAAAACAGTGAACTACTCATTTTGTTTTGTGCCCCAAATTTGGAGCAATTTGGAATGTCATGTTTTATTTAGATACCCGCCATAACCCCCCGCCACCCCCCCCCCACACACACACACACACACAAACAAACACACACACAGGTGTACACCCCCGCAGCCAAACACCACCACCCCAAGAGTGTGCCACTTGTGCCATAGGGCTTGGTTTCCAGTGTTACATTAGTATGACAATGCACAAATAATCGGCATTCTTATGCAAGAGGCAAAACTACCAGCAGATTTATTAAGATGAAAAAATGATTTCAGTCATTTCCTCAAGCGAATGCTGGCAAAGATATCATTACTCATAAGCCATGAAACTCTCTCTGTGTCTTTCAGCGTCTGGTTCTATTGAAAATAGGAACAGATGAAAATGCAATCCAATTCAGGTTGTGATGGCATAATAATTATTTTCTCATAATATCCAGCACTGTCTGCTTGGGAACCCTTGAAAGCTCTGCTCCAAATTCTGCTTTGCACTTCAAAGCCAATTTCCATTCCCTCCTTGGCCTGGATTATTAATGCAGCCTCCCAGTCCATGGACAACTTCTGTTCAGAAAAAGTGGCAAACATACGTGTCAAACATGTACATACGTGGGTCTTCCTTATTTGTATGACTCAGTTGCTTATCTTGTTCTCCCTCTCTCTCTTTCTTGCTATGTGTGTGTGTGTGTGTGTGTGTGTGTATGGTGTGTGTGTGTGGTGTGTATGTATGGTGTGTGTGTGTAGTGTGTGTATGGTGTGTAGTGTGCATGTGTGGTATGTATGGTGTGTTCATGTATGGTGTGTGTGTGGTGTGTAGTGTGTTTGTGTGTGTGTGTGTATGTATGGTGTGTTCATGTATGGTGTGTGTGTGTGGTGTGTATGTGTAGTGTGTATATGTGTGTGTGTGTGGTGTGTAGTGTGTGTGTGTAGTATGTATGTATGGTGTGTTCATGTATAGTGTGTGTGTGTGTGTGTGTGAGTGTGTGTTTGGCAAAGGTGGTGGGGGGGTGTAAGCTCCCTCTTCTCATGGATGGCACAAAGCAACTCAGGGTGGCATGACAGCAGCCTGGGCTTTGCTAAAAATACAGCATCAGAGAGGAGAGGAGAGAGAGAGAGAGAGAGAGAGACAGAGAGAGAGAGAGGGGGGAGAAGAGATAGAGAGAGAGAGACAGAGAGAGAGTAGCCTCCAGGGGTCCATGATAGTGCATTGTTTCACCTAAAAGACATCCTCTCACTGCCATGGTGCAGACACGAATCTTTGACTTCCTGAAAATTGGACCATCGAGTTTTCCTCAGTCTTTATATAGTTGGAATATGTCCAAAATATATTTGTAGGTTATATGGGGAAGACTAGGAGCATGCATGACCTGTGCACTAACCTTCATGTATCAATCTGTAATCTTTTGATGCCTGAGAGACATTTTGGTGCCAAGAGAGATTGCTAAACTCTTCACAACCCCCCCATGAATAGATAAAAGCAATTTGTCATGCATGGATTAAATCACTGATCATCCAATGTGATTACTTACAATCTCAGCAATCATATCTAATTGCTAAGGATTGTTGTTCATTGGTTGATTAATTTACTGGGAGTTTAAAGCAGTAAAGATACTAAAGAATAACAGGCTACATGATTGAATTGCTCTGAACTGAAATGAACAGAACTGAATGCTCCTTGCTCCTGAGTTGAAGGTGGATTGAAGCCCATTCTGTTAAATGGCTGCTGTATTATATCACAGCAGGACATGTGTGGAGGTCAGTGAATGTTATTTAAAAAAAAAAAAAAAAACAGTCTGGCTCAATTTATTTACAAAACAATTTACAAAATTACAGACTAGAAGGAACATATTGAGTGACAGATTTCTGCTTTATAATGAGTCTAGAATTAATTATACTAATTGGTGTGACATAGAATTAGCTAGATTTTATTTTGACCTGATTATTTTTTCACAAGCCAATTGAAAAGAGAGTGTAGTACTCACATTATTTTTATTGTCAATTTTAATTACATTTCACACTACATTTGTATAATGTCAAAAAACAATATTGACTTAGAGCCCGCATCAATGGTACAACCGCATGCTCATGAAGGCTGCTTAGTTGGTAATGTTGTTTTTTGCTGCTTTGGTTCTTTGGTTGTAGCCTGGTCCTACCAGACTCTCGTACATTTCATAATGTACAGAGAGTCTGGCCACTTTCTATCGCCAAGCGTTAACTTCCTTGCAAGCGAGTACTCTGTTGAAGTTTAAAACTATTGGATCTGCCCAAAGCCACTCTGGATCTGCCATAACCAATTGACGTTTGGTTGTGATGTATGTCATGCTCAAAGTAGCGCACAACCTCAATGTCATCATTCTCAGTCACCCCCTCTGTTCGCTGATTGGACAGGTAAAATTTGGCCTGAGAAACCCTACGATAACCCGAAATCCCAGACGACGTACTGAAGGGAAATGAAAATTGAGCGGAAGTACGTAGGAGGGCGGAGCCAGGCTACTTTGGTTGGGCATTCTGGCTACTAGCAGTGCATGTTATACCATAAACGAGGATCTTTACAGATCCACGGTAGAACATGTGGCATGTTTGTGACTGCTGCCAGACAATTGTGCATTGCTGTATCCTTCCTCATGTTGTGTAACATGAAGTAGGCTTGGTTGTTATCAGCCACTGTAGGAAATCCCCTACCTATAGCACAAGGAATTTAAAGGCACCCTTAACAAAATTTGCTCTCGGGGTCCCCCTCTGGTAGCCTGGAGTTTCCAGACCCTGGTAATCTTGAAAGATAATGTAATGGCCCAACTCGAAGGGCGGCACCAAGCCTGCATTTGAAAATCTCACTACACGCAATTGGATAAGACTAAACGACCAATGTTTACTGACTGATTCCGGACTTCAACGCATTTGGATAACACTACGACTGTCATCTGTTTAGCTTACCTTTGGCCCGCCTATATCAGATACACCGATGTGATTGGCTCCCCGCGATACAAGTGACAAAAGTAACTTGCATCATACTCATTGCCAGAGTGTCTCGCAGAGACAATTCAAATTGTGCTCTTGCGAGAACTCTGGATATTCCAGGGTACCCCTCTGGTTGAAAAGCGCAATAATAAATGAACTAAATGTGTCTTTTGCAACAAAGTATAAACATAACTCCGATATAGGGGGTCCGTTTCCTACCCAGAACTAGAAAGTTAATAGATCTGTAATCGTCTACAGAGGGCCACTCAGGCAATGCCAGAAGTGCAGTTTGTCATGTTACGAAGTTAACGTTTTTAAGTTATGAAGTAATCAAAATGATATTGGAAATTTAATTTTAAGGTCAAAAAACTGTTAAGGGTGCCTTTATCACCTTTGTAACACCTGTGTATATCTGCAGTATCTATAGTACTATAGTACACAGCAGAGACTGCAGCCTAAACCCTCAAGGACAAAGCCCACTGATACAATGATGGAGAATAACTTGAAGTAAGAGACCTTGAGCAGACCCCAGTTCGGGGGGGGGGGGGGGGGATTGCTTTATGCTCTTGCTCAAAGTTACTGATAGCTACAGGGCAGAAAATGCACTGCATGAGGCCTCCTCAGGCCGTAGTCAGTGTTGCCTAAATGAGCCCAACACAGAGAGTGACCATCTCTGTACTGGGCACCACACTGCTGAGAAGATGTTATGAGGGTGCTATAATTGGCCTTTTCATGTGATTACTGTGTATGCCGTAGTACTATTCACTGCACTTTCTTGGCTGGGCTGAAACTGCAATGGAAGAACATTTGCGAGATATGAAGATCACATCTCCCAATTTTGGAAGTGTCCAGATGAGGCAGCCGTGGCCTACTGGTTAGCGCTTCGGACTTGTAACTGGAGGGTTGCCGGTTCGAACTCCGACCAGAAGGCACGGCTGAAGTGCCCTTGAGCAAGGCACCTAACCCCTCACTGCTCCCCAAACGCCGCTGTTGTTGCAGGCAGCTCACTGCGCCGGGATTAGTGTGTGCTTCACCTCACTGTGTGTTTCACTAATTCACGGATTGGGATAAATGCAGAGACTAAATTTCCCTCACAGGATCAAAAGAGTATATACAGCGGGGAAAATAAGTATTGAACACGTCAACATTTTTTTCAGTAAGTATACTTCCAATGAGGCTATTTGCATGAAATTTTCACCAGAAATTAGTATTAACTCAGATAATCCACCCATATAAAAAAATCCAAACATTAAAGTCCATAGGTAGAGTTATGTGCAATAAAGTGGAAAAAAGTATTGAACACGCCTGCTGAAATTTCTTAAATACTTTGTGGAAAAGCCTTTATTCGTAATGACAGCTTCAAGGTATTTCCTGTATGATGAAACTAATCAGTCACAGTATTCTGGTGTGAGTTTGGCCCATTCTTTTAAACAGATAGTCCTTTAATATTGAAGATTTCAGGGGTCCCTCTTGTGAATCCTGATCTTTAGTTAACTTCCAAAACTGTTCAATTTAATTGAAGTCAGGGCCTTGATTTCCTTTCTCTGAAACCAATTGAGAGTTTCCTTTGCTGAATGGTTAGGATCATTGTCCTGCTGGAAGGTCTAGCCATGTCTCATCCTCATCATCCTGGTGGATGTAAAGATTCTCCCAGAACAAAATGACTCCATTCATCATTCCTTCAACTGTATGAAGTCTGCTAGTACCATGAGATGAAAAACAGCCCACACCATGATGCCACCACCTCCAAACCTCACTGTTGGTAGGGTATTTTTAGGGTGATGCACAGTGCCATTTCTCCTCCAAATATGGTGTGTAGTATGACATCCGAAAAGTTACATTTTAAACCAGAATACATTCTCTCAGTATTTCATAAGATTGTTCAAATGTTGTGTAGCAAACTTTCAACGAGCTTCGACATGTTTTTCTTCAGCAATAGAATCATGCTGGATGAGCGTGCATAGAGGCCATGGCGGTGGAGTGCATTACCTATGATTTTCTCTGTAACAATTGTACCTGCTGCCTCCAAATCTTTCTGGAGCTTTCTCAGAGTGGTCCTTGCCTCTTGGACTACTCTTCTGACTATCCTTCTGACTTCCTGGTCAGAAATCATGCAAGGAGATCCTGTGCATGGCCAGTTGATGATGTAGTGATGTTCCTTCCACTTGCAAATAATGGCTCCAATACTGCTTGCTGGATGATTCTGAAGTTTTGAAGTGCATCTGTAACCAGTTCCATTAATATGTTTGGCAACAATAAGGTTGCAAAGATCTTGGGAGAGCTCTTTGCTTTTACCCATCCTGAAATGTTTCTTGTGTGACACCTTTCTAACCAAAAACCTTTTTATAGCCCACCAGTATGTACTAACCCAGCTTATTTCAATTTGCACAGATAGGAGGGATAATTTCTCTAACTACTTATAGATTCCAGTTTGTTCCTTGCCATTCCTTGCGTTTGTGTACTGCTTTATCTTAGCGTGTTCAATACTTTTTCCCTGTGCCATTCCACTTTTTTACTCATAACACTACTTAGACATTAATGTTTGGATTTTTATATATGTGTGGATTACCTAAGTTAATACTAATGTCCGGTGAAAATTTCATGCGAATAGCCTCACTGGAAGTATACTTACTGAAAAAAATGTTGACGTGTTCAATACTTATTTTCCCCGCTGTACTTACTTACTTAGGTGATCCTGTGATGCCCGAGGACTTCAACATGACATTGTTTGTGCTCTGATTTTTGTAAAATAGATAAGCTTGCAATTTCACCAATTATACAGTCTAGTGGCTCCTGGCTTCAAATGACAGGACAGACCCCAAGGAGACATCATGCATACTGCTTATACCCACTCTGTAACAATGTCACTAAGCCACCTCCCTACTGAGAACATTCTGGAAGTAGAATTTGGTGGAAAAGAGAGGGGTAGCATATGAGAGGGGTAAATGCTTTGTAGGCTATGTACAAATGAACACAGATTAAAGCAGCATGGGAAAGTATAAATATAGTGTCAAGACAACTCAACATTGGCTCCATATTAAAGGGTGAAAGTTGGAACAGGGTGTTTTGATTATGCCAATAACATGCCCCTGCCTCTTTCAGCCTCCAGCAGGCTATAGCCTACAAAGAGCTGGGTGTTGCATGTGCTGCCTTTATTTACAATTAATTATAGTTTTATAGACTAAGGCTAGACATCAAATGTTCAAATGTGGCCAAACTCCTCTCCTTCAATTAATAAAGAGTAGTCAGATAAATATTTAGTATGTCAGGATTATGTGAATTCCATTGCATCACAGTGAACTGCTCTGCTCTACATTTATTTAAAGTTAGCCATACTTTACGCACCTAGGTAGCCTACATCACAGTTAGGCAACATTTCGCTCTGCACATGTTAATCATGCTCTCTAAAGAAATATTGGAGAGCAGATGTGGATTGCGCTCAGTGAGTCTCCATGTGGCTGTGAGATGGATTATATGGAGCAGAAGAAAGCTTACTGCGTTTGATGCGCCGAAGGCTAGACAGATATGAAAAGGCTGTCTCGGCATCTCAGGTTAGTCCTGTCTTTCTGATACAAATGTGGGTACATAGAGAAAACATTTACCCGGCTCATTGAGTTTGCAAGCAAACCTTGCGTGGCATAAATATGTTTTCATTTTTTTCTCCATCGAGACAGACTTTATATCTAGATGTTTTGCAATTGCGTCGCATTTTATATGGTCTCGTCCAGGATGTGGATGTGTAGGCTATAGGGTCGTTTGATGATTGCCATTTTACTGTGTGCATGGCGGAGTCTGCTGTTTTGCAGTCGGCAGTGATAGCCTACGGTTTCTATGTGCAAATCGACACAAAGTATTCGACATAGCTGCATAAACGCCAATGCATGTTTTTAATTTGATACAGTAACAAACTTTTAGAACCCTTAACAATCCAAGTAGCCACAATCAGGTATTTTGGTCGGAAGCCCCGCCTATTTTTACTTTACATGGTCATTACACAAGTTTTGATTGACAGTAGGTTGTAGCTGCTGAGCCGCCGAGTCATGGCGGAGCTGGCTGTGTTGAGGGAAAGCTGTTGAAGAGTTACGTTACTTTGCAGTAGTTTAAGTAGTGGAAATATCGTCTTCGAAAGAGCAAGAAACGTAAGAATGCCCTTCAAACGAACTTCGAGTCGTTTCTCTCTGAAAGTATGCGAAATGTGGGGTTTTCTGCCGCTGGATTAATGGGTTTCAGTTTTTTAGTGAAGTCAACAGCTTTATACAACAAATATGGCTACTTGTGTCTCTCTCAATTTGAGATGAAAAGCTACTCAGTCCGGCTGTTCAAAACAATGCAGTCAATGCCACTTTCTTCGAAGTGATCATTCGGAACTATTTTTTCTCTCTCAACCTTTGCGTTTTGAGAATTTTAACTCGCTGAAGGGTCAAGCACTGAACTTCGCTAGCTGAAATGGAGCCTAAACACAAAGAGTTGCTAGATCAGTACCACCAAAACTTGTTGGAGTCCATTACAGATGCTGAACGAGTTGTGGAGTTTTTAGTCAAAACAGGTACACTAACCCAGGTGGAACGATTCGAATTGGAAAACAACTGCTCGTCAAGCTCAGAAAAAGTTGATCTTCTACTTAAGATGCTGATGAGCAAGGAGAGAGACCACTTTCAAGACCTCTGTTTGGCCCTCGAGAAGACGCACCCACACCTGTATTCTACTCTCGTCGTGAACGGTGGAGGATCAATGGACCATTCCGGTAAGAAATGGTCAATTGGGAGAGCTTTTAGTCCTTTGGTTGACATGTCACGACCGAAGCCATCTCACTGTTCGTTATTAGCCTAACATGTAACGTTAGCCTATCCTTGTAGCTACTGTTCCTCCTTCGTGTTAGTTACCACATTTCGGGTAAAATAACACGCGGAACGCGACAGAATCAGACCAATCCTTGTGTCTTTTGGTAGATATGACTACTGTGTTTCTACTTCATAGTGTATTTATTTACCAAACAGCCGTTTAGTCCACACAGACAGACATCTGGACTTTTTACTCTTGCACCATGGGAATCTGGTCGCACCATGAGTTTCGAGTCAAATGTGAAACTTTGTATCAAACTATTGTCAACGCTTAATTGTGCATTAAATCCACTAGATATAGCAGTAGGCTATAGGCTTCTTTAGCCCATGTTTTGATAATGCCTGTGAAAACATGAGTGCTATCTTGTCTGGGGTTGTGGTGTTCTTCCATGTTTACACGCTGATGTGTAGCCAAGAAAAGTGAAAGCCCATAGTTAAGACAAATATGGTAAGGTTAAAGCACGGATTCAGCTTCTGCTTGGGAGCGAAAACGAGTGGCGTGCGTAATGGATAAAATTCAGTCAATTTTCTGTGGAAATCAATAACTTCTTTTTGCCAAGTTCTAATAGAGTCCGTCAATAACCATTTGACGTGTCCATTTTCTCGTGAGTAGGCGGCTTGATGACCAGTAGCTCTATGGCCTATGTCCAGAGTGTGGTCGGGACGACAACAGATTACTGTCGTGCTGTGCTATAACTACAGGGCTTTTCAATCGATTCCGCATGGGAACTGGGTTTCCTGGCCGGGGTCTGACCACGCAAGCCCGTAACCTACTATAATTTCTTTGCACTAAACACACAGACTACTGAATTGCTGAAACGGCTAACATTCCTCGTCGATTAACTTCGCCTGGACCCCCATGGAATTGGCCTCAAGGTCGCATTCAGTAAAGCGCTTTTTGACAGCAACATCGACCACTGAATCCTGGTAGTTAAGATAAAATTAACGTGGCCTGCATTATTCAAAAATAATGATACAAACTAGAAACTAAAGGCTCGCCGTTCTAGAGCGACCGCCCCACATTATCACCCGATTGCAAAGTTGAGTCTCCGAGTTTGAATTTCGTGCAGGCTAAACCGAGAACGAGTGACGCCGGGGTCATTCTCAGGGTGTGTCTTTCCCACATCACCCCGCTTATTTGTGGAGTCATTTGCAAATACACATCCTCATAAAAGCTCCTCTCTCCTGTGTTTAGTCTTATACCACAAAGGCTTTGTCTGTCTGATTACGCAACATAGTGCAAGAGATTTTAAAACCAAAGCTCATCCCAGGAAAGGGTGTTGTGGCCCCTTTCTCTACGGTTATATAATTAAAGCCCAAAACTGCGAAATGTCACCGACACATGCAGTGTAAAAGAAAAGCGGCAGCGACATCACCACCAGCTACAGCGCCGTTTTGTGAAACACACCGCTGTCCTTCCTTGTCAAATGTGTGCAAAGTCCAAGTTTGTTCCGTCATGCTTTGCCAGGCAATCCCATGCAAATATGGTTAGTGATGTCTGATCTGTGGAGTCATTCTTGGGACACCTGGACCTTCCCTCGCAGCACCCCGGGCCTAGCTTCGCCCTTTGTTTTGAGTTTTCACAGCGTTGGGGGCTTGGCTGCGCGGAAAGTCGACGGCGCTCCCCCAGGCCTCATTTAAAATTTCATGCAGGGATTTTTGAGAAGCTTGCTTCCGGCTGCAAAGTCTTCATTTCCACAGTGTACGTGCCGAATTCAAGTCAAGTTGTTGCAGTATTATCTCCCACATAGAACACCGTTTTTCTGCTGTAGAGTCATTTCACTGATCCTGAACGCCAAAACAGTATTGTTCAATGGAGCTGCAGACCTGTCAACTTCATCTCTTGACTTTTGCAGACGGTGGTTTTCAGGGCTTTTAGTTTCATGAAAGGAAAGGAATTCTGGAAAAAGAAAGGACAGTAATCCAGCCATAGGCCTTACTCTGAACATTAAAAGCTGAATGTTGATGGTATCTTAATTACACATCTTGGTAAGTGGCACTAAAACCAGAAGGGTGTGTTGTTTGAAGATGAGTAACTTTATTCTGTCCTAATGCACTCGGATGCAGTGTATGCCATCTGCAGCAGTAGCCTATACTTTAACATACTGCAAATGACCTGGCTTTGCGTGCTGTGAGGCAGAATTGATTCTGCTGTGGTAATCTCTTCATGTTATATGTAATAAAGGCACTGACATGTTTAGTCCTCCCCCATTACACACACACACACACACACACACACACAGCTGAAGTCTCGTGACCTATTTCCACTTTACACTGAAGCCCCTCTCAGTCCTGCTCGTTTTTCCCAGCCATTGTTTCTCTCTCTGTCTCTCACTCTTTCTCTCTCTCTCTCTCTCTCTCTCACTGCCCACCCCCTCTCCGTCTGTCTGTCACTATAGTAACTCAGGTTTACACAATTCTGTTCTCATTCTTTCACTCTCGCGTGACAGTCTGTCTGACTCTGTGGTTCTTTCTGTCAATCAGTGATTCAACTGTTGAGACTGGCAGGGATGACAGATGTTCCCACCTCTGATTGTCGTTGTCGTAATGTTTAAAAGAGCTGCTGGGACCTACCTGATGGGGCTGGTTGAAAACCAAACATGCAAGTTACATTCCTGAAGTATGTCATAGGAACAGCCACTGTGTCCCATAACATTTACTGTACCTCATTTGACAGGTGGTGGTGGTGGTGGTGGTGGTGTAGGCCAGGCCTATATTTTCCTAGACACACTTTATTTGTACAGTCCGTCTGCAGAGTCTCTACAGATGGTTTGTTGGAATTCAAGTAGTCTGTTGTTCACCTAACATCACCTTTACCAAACCCAAACCTTGACCTTAACATGAATCAAAAATGGTCGTCAACCGGGACCATCCAGATGAAGTGTGTCTGTGTGCCTCTTTTCTCCAAATACTTTTCAGTTGCATTCGACATCCACGATCACATTAGGGGATGTTGAGGAGACTTGTAGCCACTACCAGTGTCTCACAGTCAGTGCACTAAAAGGCCGTTCCCACCAAGAATGATAGCTAACGAGAACGGCAAAAAAGTAGAGCTCTAGCTGATATGAATGACAACAGCCACACATAAGCTATAACACTAGTGACAGGAAGAACGATATCGTCAGGGATCACTTTAAGAATGATTTTGAGAATCATAAAAAGCTGATGGAACAGCCAAACAGAATCCATGGAATTGTAGACATCACATTCATTAACACAAAGAGAGACTTATCGTTGGACGCTCAGATTGTTATGGTTAATAGTTATTTTTATTGTTATTGTTCCTGGTGTGAACGATCCTTAAGAGCACAAACTACATCAGCTGCCCACTGGACCTTTATCAGTGAGCCATGGGAACAGAGCACTTGACCTGTGCCATTACTAGACAAAAATCACAGTTCTTCATGTGTTCTCGAAAAAGAACCCTGCTTGAGAGAGAGTGTTTTTCGCAGCTGGCATTAAAAACAAAAGCCAGTGGATATTCATCAGAGTAGAAACAAAGTTAGAACACCGAACGCTACTCCCATGGAGACAAGCCGAAGAGGCCTTTCTCGTCTGAGATTGCATGGGTTTTTTTTTCCCAATTACCCCCCCCCCCCCCCCAATTATCCTCTCCTCCAGCCTAGCAATGGGACTATGCTTTCAGGCTTGACATGCCCCCAGCGTTACAGAGAGGCACCTGGTTTCATAACCGGCCGTCTTCCATATGAGGCCCTTTAAAAAGTGGTGTGTGAGCCTATAGCTGGGCCTGCCTGCTAATCACCAGGTCAGAGGTCCCCATGGCAGCAGGGGCGTGAAAGGCACAGTTCTATTGGCTATCCCACCGGCCTCTCTGTGCACTGATTGCTGTTCTGTGGACTTAAATGTAGGGTCTGACCAGCAACAACAGCGCTTTGTCTGTGGAGGAGTGAAGGCCCTGTGCAAATCCTGCTCCTTGTCAGTATTTTGCTGTTCTTGCTCTCTCTCTCTCTCTCTCTCTCTTTCTCTCTCTCTCTCTCTTTCTCTCTCTCAGCATTAAGGGAAACAGTACCATGTAACATGAAAAATTGTGTGTATACCTCTCTCTCTCTCTCACTCACTCACTCACTCACTCACACACACACACACACACATACGTAGGCATGTGATCACACACACACACACAGACAGCATACGCATTATAATACATTGGATTAAGATTATCTCTCTCCTGTCTTTCTTTCTGCCTGTGTTTCCATCTGTCTTTGCCACATGTGACTGGACTGCGTATGTGCCCTCCCACACAGTTTATGTGACAGACCTGCTCTCACTTACTAGTTTGACCGGCTGATGAACTTTGTAGCCAAGAGCGAGACTAGCGACCATGGGCTTCCATTAGCACCCGTTACAATATGGTCTCATGCTCACTACTCATCAGTGCTTCATCATTACTGTTTTGGCTCTCCAGTCCCATTAGTTAATAACAAGGCATAGTGTGGAACATTATTCACATAACCCACACACACACACACACACACTCATACACAAAGTACTCTTGCTGGTGCAGAGCAGGAGGATCATCAGTCCCCATACACACACACACACACACACACACACACTTGCTAAGAGAGACAGAAAGATAACAAGCTCCCCAGCATTCATAACCAAGCCCCCCATGTGCCACTCTAGTCAAGCGAGACGTCTGGCTCTGATCACCTATCCAGCTTCTCTCCTCCTCCTTCGCCTCTCCCCACTACACCTCCCCTCTTCCTACTACCTCTAAAGACCTGTCAATCAAATCACACTGTGACACCCCCCCCCCCCCAATCTCCAAACTCACCTCTCATCCTGTGCCGAGATGAGTGCCCAACTCCGACTTCGAGTGCCCAACTCCGACTCCGACTTTGCACAACTGCACAGCGGCATTCAGCAATCAGTCATTATTAAGACAGCGACTTTATTCTCAAAGCATTCTGGGAAACGTTTTTTTAAAGAAGGTGCCATCACACCACATAAAGTTCCGTCACTTTTATCAAATATAGATTTGAAGAATCTTATTCCAATTATTTGTTTTCTCTGTTCTGAATCTATTTATTTTAATCTCACATTATCTTTATATCGGTTTATTATGCCTTTTTGCCATGAATTAGCCATAGAATGCAGATAATGGCATTGAACTGAAATTACTACCGACCATCAGTCGATCAAGTCAAAAATTGAAATCGCAGTGGAGGGGGGGCAGTATACAGCTCAGCATCCAGGAACAGGGCAGTCATTCGAGGAAAACTTGGCACTTGGGTGGACTCGGCTTCTCCGACGTCGGGATCTGTGTGGCATCTGTGCCCCGATAAAACCAACAGCGACGCATATTAGTTGGCGAACAGCAAGAGAGCCGCGGTCTGACAGCTGCCTTTGCCAGAGAGGCAGACAGCTGGATGCCGGATTGTGGATTCTGAAGCAAAACCTCTTGTCTCGTGTGTGTGTGTGTGTGTGTGTGTGTGTGTGTGTGTGTGTGTGTGTGTGTGTGTGTGTTTGTTTGTTTGTTTGTCTGCCTGTCTGTCTGTCTGTTTGTTCGTGCATATGTATGTTTGCACGTGTATGTGTTTTGAGTGTGTGTCTGTATGTGTATCTATCCATTTGTGTGTGAATGTTTGTTTGTGTGTGTGTGTGTGTGTGTGTGTACCTGTGTATTTTATGTGTGTCCCAGACACACTGTCTCTTCTCTCCACAGTCGGCTCTCATTAGTTTCCCAGGATTCACAGTGCCCGCAGCGGCGGTGAATTTAATAAACTGGGACGTTCTATAGTTTTACGTAACTGACCTCGCCCTCCCCATCTCCAGGCTAAGAGCGACAACTCCAACCTTTTGTCTGGGCACTTCTTTTCTTTTTGTGATGGTAACCATGTGTTACAGGTTTGTGTTAGTCATGGTTGTCACATACTCACGTACACACTCACACACACATACACTCACACACACACACTCACACTCACTCTTTTCTCATTTGCACAGACACACATATTCACCCCTGCACACACACATGCTGCTCACCTTGCAAACACACACACACACACACACACACAGAGACAAACACATCTCCCTCACGTTAACTCTTCTCTCCCCTATGCACTTTCAGTGAATGGGATTCAGCTTTGAATTGGAAGTCCTAGTGAGTGAAGAAAATGTCTAAAGCAGCCATGTGCTGTGTGTCTCATGTGCAGAAGGGGGGAGTCAGGGGTGAGCTGGATGAGTAGTTTTGTGCTGAGCCATGCTGAGTCATGCTCTGCCATTTGCTTCCTGCTCCAGTGCTCCCAAAATGTGACTGGAGGGAGCATGTTTCCCTCACCGCGGCCATAAGCCTGACTCCATGAAAACCGCAGCGGAGGCAGCGGAGGCCCAGGCAGCTAGTAAACAGACACTCTCCACCACGTCACTATCTCGTCACGCGTCGTTGCTCTCACTCTGTATTTCTTCTTTCACACAGATCATTCCACCTCTTTCTTTGTCTCTCTCTCTCTCTCTCTCTCTCTCTCTCTTTCTCTCACCCTCTTTCTCTCTCTTCCACGCAGTCTAGCCTTATTATCTCTCTCTACTTATTGTCAGTGAGCTCAGCTCCTCCTGTCCTCTCTCACTCTCACACTCACACTCTCTCACTCTCTCTCCCACTCTCTCTTCCTTCCATACAGCTCAGCCCCCCTCTCTCTATCCCCATTCCACCCAGCTCAGTTCTCTCTCTCTCTCTCTCTCTCTCTCTCTCTCTCTTTCTCTCTCTCTCTTTCTCTCTCTCTTTCTCTCTCTCTCTATCTATCTCTCTCTCTCTCTCTGTCTTTTTTTCAATGTAGCACAATCACAGTATAGTGTGGTTTCATTCCCCCACAGAAAACAGTCTGCTTTGTATCCCTTTGGAGAACAAACTGACATTATGTCTGGATCACACAGTGTTGCATGCATGCATGGGGGACAGAAGGACCGACACACTGAGTAGGGTACAGAGACCTCGTAATCGCCCCACAGGCGACCTCTGTCTCGTGCTGATAATGTTACCCAATAGTGCACAGGGATGTTGTGACTGGACTGAATGAATGTTTTTGTGAATGTGTCTATCTAGTAGGAGGCTCAGTGATTTTTTTTTTTGTTTGTTTTCCCACCAACCAAAACCAGGTGATGGTTGTGTACACAGACTCTTAAGGCCTGGTTCTAGATCCTGGTTCCACACTGACTGCAGGGACCTGAAACGACACACTTATCTGTTTCTTAGAAATCCATACCTGACAAAACAGTTGTGAGTGAGATCATCAGGGTTACATGATTCTCAAAAGCGGGGAGGGGGAAGGAGTGGGGGAGAGAGAGAGAGAGAGCGAGAGAGAGAGGGGGAGAGAGAGCGAAAGAGAGAGAAGAGGGATCCTCTCCCACAGGGTGAATCTTGGCCATTGTCTCACTCTGCTGTCCAGCTGACTTCTGGGAAACCCCAGCTCACCCAAACAAAAAGAGAGCGTCTGCCTTCAGTACCATGCCATCACTCCTTCTTAGCCACCTGTTTGTTTTTCTTCCTTTCTGGCTCTCTTTCATTCTGTCTTTCTTTCTTTTTATCTGTCTTTCTCTCTTTCTTTCTGTCTTTCTCTCTCTTTCTTTCTTTCTTTCTTTCTTTCTTTCTCTCTCTCTCTCTCTCTCTCTCTCTCTCTCTCTCTCTCTCTCTCTCTCTCTCTCTCTCTCTCTCTCTCTCTCTCTCTCTCTAATCAGGCCTCTGTGCTGTCTGTTTTGTGTGCTGTGTGTCCTCTGTAGGCTACTGTGTGTGTTGTGAGTGGTGTGCTCTACACTGTGTGTGCTCTACACTGTGTGTGCTCTACACTGTGTGTGCAGGTCTGGCCTGCGTGTTCTTTGTGCTGTGCAAGTTGTATGTTCTTTGCTGTGTATGTGCGTGCGTGTGTACGTGCGTGCGTGGAGCTCTGTGCTGTGTGTGTGTGTTTTGTTGCTGTGCTCTGTGTGTGTCTGTGTGTGTGTGTGTGGGGTTGCTGTGTGTGTGTGTGTGTTGTTGCTGTGCTCTGTGTGTGTGTGTGTGTGTGTGCTCTAAGTGTGTGCGTGATCTGCTCTGCTCTGTACTGTGTTGGCCACAGTGGGAGCAGGGCCAGGCTCCACTGGCAGATTTACAGGACTGGGATGTGTGGGTAAACGGCATGGTTAGTCAGCCTCTCCCCAGGCTCTCACATCTGAGAGAGGAGAGGAGAGGAGAGGAAAAGAGAGGAGAGGGAGCCAATGAGAGAGGGAGAGTAGGGGGGAGTGGGGATCAGAGAGGTGGGGGGGGGGCAAGAGGGAGAGTGAATAAGAGTGAGGGAGGAGAGAGAGAGAGAGAGAGTGAGAGTGTGTTGGTAGAGGATGGGAGAGGGAAGTGGAGGAGAGGTGGGAGAGAGGGAAGTGGAAAGGTGAAGGTGAGGGGGGGAGGAGGGGGGGGGGTGATGGTGAATCAGCAGGGGACAAACAGAGCAGCATTGGCAAGAGATGTATCAGCTGTTTAGAACTGCAGCTGAGAAGAAATTAATTGTCATATAAAAGTTGTGTGTGTGGTGTGTGTGTGTGTGTGTGTGTGTGTGCGTGTGCGTGTGCGTGTGCGTGTGCGTGTGCGTGTGCGTGTGCGTGTGCGTGTGCGTGTGCGTGTGCGTGTGCGTGTGCGTGTGCGTGTGCGTGTGCGTGTGTGTGCGCACGCGTGCGTGTGCATGTATGTGTGGCTGTGAGCTCATCCGAAAGATGTCATGGGTTTTCTGCACACTGTAAACAGTCTCCTGGTAACACAGCAGGAAGGCATCACCTGTGCACCACGGACGTGCGGAAGCGATGACACGGCACTCTGATGTCACTTGCACTGACACGTACACATTGCACTGGCCCAAATGAAGCAAGAATGTTGTAAACAAATGTTATATAAGCTCAGTACTGATACTATAAAATGCTCTTGCCGAATCTGGGTCAGTTGAACTGTGTCCTTTAAGAGTGTGGACGAATAAAGTTATCCTCTACTTTGAGCTCAGTAAACCATAGATGGCTTTAACAATGACCTCGTGACCTTGGGTTAACATATCTAGATGACCATATGTAAATATCCCCTCCCTCTTATGAAATAAAAGCCTCCATCGATGTGGATTTTTTTCAAAGAGCCTTCAACGAGGCGAAGAGTGGGGGCTCAAGCGTGGAATGTGATTTAATGAGCTTTTGTTGTTGTTTGTTTGTGTCCATGTTTACGTCTAGGCTCCACTTACAGCGTCCTCTCCACCATGCCCTCTGACTCCGAGAGCAGTAGCTCCCTCAGCAGCATAGGTGAGTGTGTGTGTGTGTGTGTGTGTGTGTGTGTGTGTGTGTGTGTGTGTGTGTGTGTGTGTGTGTGTGTGTCCGCTCATGTGTGTGCTTGTGAACGATTGGACATTTAAAAAAAAAAATAAAAACAATCTCTTATTTGGATGTGTGTGTGTGTATGCCTGCATATGTATCTGTATATTTATGATGGGCTGTATCTATCATATGCATGAGAGTGTGTTTGTATATTTTCATACATGGTGACCCTACTGAACAAAACCCTGGGACACAGGCTAGCATGCCTCTGTCTGTTAAGAGTATAATAGCCCACATCCCGCCCTGGCTGTTGTCCTCAGAGCGGAGAGAGCTGTCAGCGCCCCAGAAAGAGCGCATTGCTTATTCATGGCCCCTCTCACATGCACACCCAATACACACACACACACACACACACACACACACACACACACACACACACACACACACACACACACACACACACACACAGAGGCCATAAATACACAACACCGGATGAAAGGATGAAACAAGGCACTGAGACACGTTTCAGGAAGGTCCAGACACACGCATGTTAGCAAGGTACAAACTGAATATATGTAATAATACTGTAGATGCCCAACCCACAGGGTTTATAAAGCTGTCAAGATGAAGATGCCATTAGTGGCATTAATCTTCTCTCCCCATTAGCGTAAGTGTTACTTGTGTCGTGTGTATGCCGAGGTCACCCAAGTTTATAGGTGCTGGCTTCATAGGTCAGCAGCATCAAATCTCCCACAGAAAGCCCGGTCAGTCATTTTGGCATAGTGCATGAAATAGATACCAACCATTCAAACACACATAAGGGTTCCGAGGACGTTTTGAGTTGGCACAGTTTTGACTGGACAAGCACAACCTGCCATCTGTAGCTCCTCAACTCAAACAGTTTATCCCAATTGCGCTTACAGTAATTCCCTGTGTATTAGCCGCATTGTGTATAAGCCTCAGGACTATGTTTTATGCAAGTTAAAAGAAACAAAACCATATTAATACCATATTAACTGCCCCCCGTGTAATAACCTCATAGCTGAAGAAATTTAGCAAAATCAATGTGTAAGCCGCGGCTAAATAGTTAGGAAATCACGTTAGCGGCCAGCTCCTCCAGCGGGGCGTAGGATAGAGGTGTCTTTCCCCCAGTGACATGCTTACTCCGGTAGGTACGACGGGCAAAGCTTCGTCCCCGCCGCCGCCGGCCCTCCAGGAGCAGCGTCCGCCGGGGGAGCGGCTGGAGGCCGTGCTGTTCCAGCTGCGGCAGGTGACGCGCCAGAGGGATGAGCTCCGCAAGCGCCTGGCCCTCGCCTCGCCCGGGACCACCTTCGACGAATGCAGGTAAGCAGTGCCCCCCCCCCCACCCCCAGAGATGATAAGTTCACACACACACACACACACACACACAGCATATAGATATGAGCAGGTACTGATATAAAAAACTTAAACCTGTGTATATTAATGTTGTTATATGACCCATTACGATGTGCACTAGCAGTAAGCAGCAGTGAAAGGGTTAAGCTGGACTGAACACAAAAATCAGACCCATTTAACCCGGAGGAGCTTGGTGTGAGGGGACGGCCTGGGTGGGATTAGCCACTAGCTGATGGACGCAGCTGAGTGCAGACTCGTTCAGTGTGCATTTGGTCACAGCTGATGTCATACGGGGAGATGGTCCATCATCATAATGTAAGCTAGAAGCAGTTAAGGCCACATATTTGCATGTGGTGTTTGATTGGTTTGCATACATTTCAATAGTTAAGACAGCTGCACCTTGCGCAGCGTGACTCATTGACTTTTCCCATGATGTCATGGAGTGTCACTTTGATGCTGTCTTATATCAAGAATCCCGGAATAGACAAATCACTAGCCTCAGGATTAGGGACTGGAGTTGACACAGAAAGCTACCAGATGGAATACTGTGGCCTATGTCTTTCTGTTAAACACAAACCAACATCCCGTCTTAAGCCACTTTCTTTTTTTTTTTCAGTCACACATGAGATGGTAACTCACATTGTATGTTTCAATCAAGCGTGATTTCTGGGCTGTGTGTGTGTGTGTGTGTGTGGGGGGGGGGGGGGGGGGGGGTGCTTGGTAGCTAAATGGCTGACATTGCTTTACTGATGCCCTCTGGCTGAGTGGAAAGCCTTTGCAGTCACGTTTTGTTAAGGTGTTTTCATGCCAATGTAAACTCCCTGAATAACTTCCAGTGGAGAATTGTTGGAGTTATTTTCACAATAGGCCTCATGTGGAGGCAGGCGAACAGACTGATGTGAATCGTGGCATGATGCCACTTTTAGACTGGCTAGCTTTCATGTCTGTAGGATTAATATCTGCTTCCTGGTCTGAACCAGGTCTTGGTGTTAATGGGCTTTTGACTCCGTTCGTTGACAGAATGAAATCGGCAAAACACGCACATTGCTCATTTACACCCACACATGTCAAACGCAGTCATGCATGTATGCACACTCACTCATGTCATTCTGCATATACACACACGCACACAATCACACAATATCAAATATGCCCATTTACACACCCATTTATTTGCACACATGCAACACCACACACAGATATACACACACACACACACAAAAACACACACACACAAAAACACACACACACAATTCACCGAGTCACATGCAAATACATGTGACAACGAATCAGACACACACACAGTCACCAAGATGTGCTTTTAAAGCCAAATCCTATGGGAGTGACGAGTGTTGGTCAGGACATTGCTTTAAATGGAAAAGGGGCCATAATAACCTGAGGTAGTGTTGTGCTGTTGTTTTTTAATATTAATTATTTAGGAAAAAGCTGAAAGTTTTCCAACCAGAAACTCCTGGATGGACCCCATTGTGCAGAGTAAATGGTTGTTAGTTAAATGGATGAGAGTAGCTTCTGAAGAGAGAAGGTGTGTGTGTTTGTCTGTGTGAGCGGGTGTGTCTGCCTGTCTGTCTGTCTGTGCCATTTTTGTCTACCATAGGGTGTCTACATGCATCATTTCATGTGTGTATGATTGTATATTTGTGTGTGTGTGTATTGGGGTGTGCGTATGTATATGAGTTTGTGTGTGTGTGTGTGCGCACACTCTGAGTCAGTGCTCATATATTTTGCAGGTTTTGTCTGTCCCTGTGGGACTGCGTCCAGTCCACCACTTAGACTCTCTCTCTGTGTGTGTGTGTGTGTGTGTGTGTGTGTGTGTGTGAGAGAGACCCCAGGGAGATCTGTATGTCCTGTGGACACGCAGGTGCTAGAAATCTGGGGTTTTCCACTGTAGTCTCTAGGAGTTCCAATCATGTCCATGGGTGAACCAAAGGTTAGAATGCAAAAGCTCTGTGACTTGAATGTGAATGAGGTATTAGGTGAATTAGGTAATTAGGTTGCTATAGTGATGTTTACTGGAATTCTTAATATTCTATTTGTGCCGTAGTGACTGGACATTTTCACTAGTGCAGCATGTAAACTTGAGAGTTCAGTTGTTACCCGGGGGTTTCCCCTCCTCTCTTTCTTCTACCTGTCTCGCTCTCTCTCCCCTTTTGTTTCCATCTATCTCTCTCTCTCTCTCCCTCTTTCTCTCTCTGTATGTCTTTCCATGTATCTCTCCCGCTCTCTCTCTCAGTATGTCTTTCCATGTATTTATCTATCTATCTCTCTCTCTCTCTCTCTCTCTCTCTCTCTCTCTCTCTCTCTCTCTCTCTCTCTCTCTCAGTATGTCTTTCCATGTATCTCGGTTTTCTCTCTCTCTCTCTCTCTCTCTCCCTCTTTCTCTCTCTGTATGTCTTTCCATGTATCTCTCCCGCTCTCTCTCTCAGTATGTCTTTCCATGTATTTATCTATCTATCTCTCTTTCTCTCTCTCAGTATGTCTTTCCATGTATCTCGGTTTTCTCTCTCTCTCAGTATGTTTTTCCATGTATCTCTCTCTGTCTTTCTCTCTCTCTCTCAGTATATCTTTCCATGTATCTCTCTGTCTTTCTCTCTGTCCTCCTTTGTCTCTTTCTTGCCTCCCCCCCCCCTCTCTCTCTCCTGTCTTCTATTTGTGTCTTTTCCTCCAAATCTGGCTCTCATGACTCATGCGCTCTCTCCTCTCTCTCCTCTTCCGCCCGCCCGCCCCGTCCCCTCCACCCCTGCAGGCCGAGTGCGAAGCCGGGCCACGACTACGAGCGGCTCAAGCTGCAGTGCACCAAGGCCATGGGAGACCTGCAGTCGCTGCAGAACCAGCACAGCAAGACCCTGCAGCGCTGCGAAGAGGCCGTCAAGGAGGCCGACTTCTACCAGTGAGCGCCTCTTTCTTTTAAACGCCGTCTCCTTCATCTTCTCTTCATCTTCTTCCGTCATCTTCCTCTTCGGTCGTGGAGTTCAGCCCCATGGCAAATCTATAGGCACCAGTAACTTTCTCTTGACTTATTTTGTTTCCTTTCTTTCTTTTTTTTTTTTTAAATTCTTTATTTATTGAACAATGGAAATATTACAGTTCAGGAGGTGTACATAGATAATACATGACTTCAAGGGATCTCCTCTCATTGTCCCTTTTTTCCGTCCCTTCTATATCTCATTCATTTCAGAGCTATTTGACAAGAACAAGGGATGTAAAGGTTACAGTTGACCTGCATATTTGTCACCCTTTCTTTTTCTTTATCACCTTATTGTATTCATGTTCTATTACTATCTTATTTATCAGGTTTTGTTTAGTTAGACTTTGTCTTCATTCCTCCACCCTGTTATGTTCTTCTCTTCTGGCTTTGTAGCGTAGTAAAGCAGTGAGGCACGACGTTAGTTGTGCCATAAAGGTCACGGGATCAGTACCCTGATTTGACTACACACACATGCAGATAGTGTCGGAAGTGTGTACTTTACATTGGGTAAAGACGTCTGCTAAACACAGTGCCAGTTCTTCATACCCCTCGTCCTGGTCTTTTTTCCTCCTGCTGTCATGGCACCAAACCATGGCATCAAACCCACTGGCATCCCCTCTCTCCGCTACATACTGGGTATTCCTTGTCATCCACGCCTCTCCCAAACCAAACTCAGGATGAACAGGAAGGCATTAAAAAAAAATGGAATTGAGCACAATTCGATATGATCAGCAGATGGGAGTAGGGTGATTAGAGAGGGGTGTGCGGAGCTGTCCGTCTGCACACACAGAGCTGAAAGCAGCGGAGTTAATCTTCACTAAATCCTCAAATTGGGCCGCGTTGGTGCTCCAGTCAGAGCAACCAAAAATAAAGATGCTCATTTCGCCTGTGATTATGATGAACGCCGTCAACACAAACACAAAAGAGAGAGGAGCGCCACTTCTCCTCAGATCTCCAAAGGCTCTCGGGAGACGAGACAAGCAATCTGTTTGGGTGATCTGTGGGTTCTCAATAGAGGAGCTGCCTGCCTCGATGCACAATGATGATGATGATGATGATGATCACGATGAAAGGCCGCCCAGCTATTGATGATTTCCAAGAGGATTACGGATGTGTCATAAGCGGCAGTCTCGGCTTCTCACTGAGGACTTGCTTATCTGAAAGGCATCGTGCCTTGGAGTTTGCGCAGTAGACTTGCCTCCAGCGCTCCAGCGTAGTCAAAAAACACTGGAGTATCAAACACAGGGTTCTTTATTTGGCGCGTCTTATAGATGCCGTCTCTGCAGCCCGTGCGAGAAGGGAATCGTTCTCTGCTGATTCAGACGCTCTACAACTTTTTAACTTTACCCTCAGACGATAAATTAAATTATGTTCATACATGAAACATGATGCTCTGGGGGGCTAGCTGTGGCACAGGTGGCTGCATCCTGACCACATACAGGCCCACATGCCCATGGGATTCCCTGCATAAAAAAGGCAAAAAGCACAAAAGATATTCTTTAAGAAAATGGTGTTCTAATCCTTGTGCGAGGAGCCTGGGTCCTCACGCAATGGCCAGGTCTCTCAACACATGCATACCCATATCTAACCAACACGCCACCGTATACTCAGAGGTAGCACTTTTTTGAACACAGGATAATATTGAATTCTGTAATACAGTGTCATGAGAAAGAATTTGTTTTTTGGAGGACCAAAAAACTACCTTTTGACGCATCAAATCACTTGCCACCAACTTTGAATGAGCGGAGCTCAAACTGTTTCAGCAATATAGGCACGCTCCCTCAAACACTTAGTAAAGTATTTTGGGTGCGAGTTAAAGATGTCAGTGTCAGGAGCTCAAACTGCCAAGACGGTGTTTTGGCTTCTTGATGGTTGATTCCAACTCCTTGATTCTCGTGCAGGATACCAAAGTCTTTATCCGTGTCTTAAGGCAGAGGCTCATTGAAACGAAGATCATTATCCCTGTGTTAGACAGAGGCTTGATGAATCACAGTGATTAGGTGACCCCTGACCCTGCAGATCCCCACTTGCTGATCTGAGGGGGGTGGGGGTGTCCGCTAACATCTGGCAGAAGACAAGCCCACTTGGCTGTGGAGTCTGTCAGAGTGCACTCCTCCTCTCTGGAGGGCCGCTTGTGAACATTTTATTTATTTAGCAGATACTGTTGTCCAAAGTGACTTACATATGTCAACTATATTACAAGGGATTACATTGTACATTGGAGCAAACTTGGGGTTAAGTGCCTTGCTCAAGGGCACAACTGTGGGTGCCAGGAATTGAACCCACAACTTTCAGGCTACTGCACGCTAGCCCAGCTCCGTAAACACTACACTTACACCGCCATACATCACATGCAGCCTGCATAGATGTGACTGATAAAAGAATGTTTGGGACAAGTTATCACCGTCCCAAGTGTAAACAACGGCAATGGACTCACTTTGTCACCATCAAAAAGTGATTGCGGCAAAATCCAGGTGTGGCTTTGGCTTCCAAGTGGGATCAAGTGGTCATGTTTGTAGTGTTTTTTTTTTTTTGTTTGTTTTTTGTGGTGTTTTGTTTGAGTTCAGCCATTGTCTTGACTCGCGCCTCTAAAAGTGTTATCCTCAAGGTCCCTTAATCCCAATCCAGAGCATTCTTGAGCTGCCATATGCATTTGCCACTGTGGTGCTGTACCGGTACATATTCAGTTCATTTCTATTATTGTACTGTTTCACAAATACAGACTTCAAAGGATAAATTCAGTGTTTGCGGTTTCCTTTTTTAGCGCTGTTTGGATTTAGTCACATAAGGCCTTGGCCATTTGACTAATTTCATGATGGCATACCATCTCCATCGCAAAGACAACCCAACAGCTGGCTGCTATGCCAACAGGCAGATGAGGGATTATGGGATAGCGTTTAAGCCTCTTCCTTCAGGCTGCTCTGTGCATCTGTGCGGCCAAAGACAGAAAAAACAATATAAGCAGTTTATTTCACGCTAACAACTGGCCACGTACTGCGCTGTTTGCTTATCCTTACCGTTTTCTCTCTCTCTCCATCTCTCTGTCCATTCCTCTCACCTATAATTCACTCTGGTCAGTTGTAAGCTTTGTTTAATACCCATTGTATTATCAAAGATGATCCTATGGGTCATTTTAGGACTGCATGAGCAGGGTGAACTGGATATCGCGTATAAGCGCAGGCACTGCGGTGGTGGGCTGTCATTACTGTAGACGGGATGAAGTGCAGGTCATGATCTGTGCTCATGCTGTGTGGTACACAAGCTTATTCTACCTGCACATGGCTTATGCTGTGTGCTTAAAAGCCACATCTGCCCTGGGCTTATTTTGTTTGAAGTTCTAGCTGTGCTGACAGACTTTGTTACGTAAGCATATACATGCATGAAAAGTGCACATGCATTCATGCAGATAGACCTACAGGTTGACTCACGTGCGCATACACACACAACACCACACCACAAAGTTAAGTGAAGTGAAGCAGAAACTGCCGCTTTCACAGTTAGACACAGACTCCCTCTTAGACACGTATACACACACACACACACACACACACACACACACTCACAGATTTGAGTGAAGACAGATGCAGTAACTGCTGCCCTTACACACACACACACACACACACACACACACACACACACACACACACAATTACTGAGTTGAGTGAAGACAGATGCATAACTGTCACTCTAACACTTGCATACACACACACACACCCACACACACTCCCTCCGGTAAGCCTGAGCTGCACTAATCCAGTGTGTCGGTTCCTTCCTCCCCACCCTCAGCACGCTCCACAGCCGGGCCCTGGGCGAGCAGGCGCAGCTGAAGGAGGAGGCGGAGGGCCTGCGCCGCGACTACAGCCAGCTGCTCCGCGAGCACCAGCACCTGCAGCAGGCCTGCGACGAGCTGCGCAGGCTGCGCCTCGACGACCAGAGGGAGGCCGCCGACCTGCGCGTGCTCCATCAGCAGGTGAGGCAGGACACAGCATACACACACACACACACACACACACACACACACACACACATGTGGCCTCACACACAGGCAGGTCTCTAAGGTCTCTTGGGATCTTGACCTCCTTGCAAAGAGCGTGTGTGATGGAGGCCCTATGAAGGCATATTGATGGAGGTATATCAACACATGCAAACGCTAAGGATTAAAGTTCTCCGTCGTAGGACGGATTTCTGTCAATTTGATTTTAGAAATGCCATATTTGAGATCGATGCAGATCTGATGAGAAAAAAATAGGAGGGGGGGGACTATCACCTTTTCTTTTCCTTTTTTTAAGGCAACTACAAATATTAGGTCCGATGAATTAATGTGTGTGATGGTAAATGTTTAAAGACCTAATAGTGTCTCAATCAGTGACCGCTCAAGAAGATACGTCAGCCATGAGTTTCGCTTTGTTTAGATGTTGTAGCTACACGCTTGTCTCATTGGCCTGGGGCGTTTGCTTAAAAAAAAAGAACACGTCTGGATGACTAACGGTCTAAAAGTTGAATTATAGTGGCACAATCGAGACAGCTGATGAGGTTGGCCAATCCGTTTAACTTTTTTGGATATGATACATTGTGAGCTCTATGTGCGAATTCGGGGAAGAGGCGTAGGCTGTGTTCTTTCCGTGCATCAATCTAGACAATTTCTTGCAAACTCTTGTCAGGGGAGGTCATTCATTTTGGGTGTCGCTATGACTTGAACAGACAGCCTGCTATGCCACCCGATGTAACCTATTATTGTTACAGTTTCAATCAATCAATGCAACTAATAATATGTGTAAAGCGACTAGGGCTGGGACAACGCGTTGACGTAATCGATGACGTCGACGAAAAAAAATACGTCGACGCAAAATATGCGCGTCGATTCATTAAGCATAATGTGTGCCGCTAAATATTTTGAATTTTACACCTTCAATGTTTCCCATACGTTGACCACGTTGATCTGTGGCTGGGGGCCACGAAATCATTGAGCTGTGCTTTTTACGCACGCAGCCTTTCCTTGCCCCGGCCACTCTCTCTTGTAACGAGCCCGCTGCTCCTCCTCTGCATGTGCATTTAACAAAATATTCACGATTGTTGAAGGATTGTTGTTGCAACATAGAAGCATTGCATAGAACACGGTGGGCTAAATTGCTATTAAATCCGCTTAGCATCGTGACCTTGCTGCTCAAATTTGTTCAAAACTGCTGCATTAAAGTTAACTCTGCTAAGGTCCCATCACAACATAGTAGCCTACATTGAGGAGACCAAACTAAGTTAAGTTATGCAATCAAGCAGTATCTCAAAGATAATGTTAGAATACTGTTTGGATGTCAAGTTTAGCATGCTTACTTACATCTGCTTGTCAATTTCGTTACTCATGTAGGGCTCATTTTATTGACTCTGAATGTTTGCAAAATCCCAATGTAAATGGAAAAGTGTTTTCCAAGACTCAAAAGTGCTTGTCCCAAGGAGAAGTAGGCTACGAACCGTTATTTGAACTAACTACGTTATGAATTGCATTCACACATCAGCAGCGTTTTAACGGTGTTAATGTTAATTGCAGGGATTCCCTCACGAACGTCGTCTTAAAGTGACAGGCACTCAATTAGACCTACTGAACTGAACTGAATGCTACCTCTGACTAAGAATGCATTACTTTGCACTTGTATAGTCTTTTATTTTGGAATCTTAAGAGCAATAAACATATATTCCAAATTGGTTTGTTTTCAATTGGAAAATGTTAAGAAATTCATGTTTTTTTCATTCAGATATGTAAATCAACATGTATAAGTTGCTATTAGTCAATTAATGGGGAGATAATCGATAATCGAATCGAAATCGAATCGGACTGAAAAAATGAATCGTTAGATTAATCGATGCATCAAAAAAATAATCGCTAGATTAATCGTTTAAAAAAGAATAGTTTATCCCAGCCCTAAAAGCGACGCAATATAAACCGTAGCCTATGCAATTTATTATCCTGTCTGTTATGACATGTACAACAATGTTTTTCACCATTTGCGGTAGGTTTTGCGGAAGGTTTTGACTGAGCGTGTTAACATAAAATAATAATACTATCATCATCGCGAACTGTTGAGTAAGGGGGTCAGTCGTGTTTGTGACGCACAGACAGCCTTGTAGCCTATTTTGCTTAGGCCTTCACATTTAACGACAGTAGGTTGTGAGTGTATGTTGACAAAAAATAACCATGCAATTAAAATAAGTCAACTTTAAACTTTGCTATAAAATATTATTAATTTATAGCACAAAACCATGACCAGTAGGCCAACCTGAACCTTGCATATTAGCGTCATGATTTGTGTGTGTCTATTTGGCAAGGCCACTAGCTGTCATGGATGCGTTGTTGCTAAAGGAAGGCACAGGTGTCATAAGTTAAAAAATAAATGGAGATGGGCGGCTGTTGGAAACGGGGGAGAACTACAAACTACGTTTATCTATGGCTGACCGTTTTTGCGCTCAGAAAGTAGGCTACGCATGTTCTTTCATAGCGCAACACGACCTGTCCCTCACCATATCGCAACCTCTTGTCAACCTTATACAATATGATGCTGAAGACAAAAGTGCCCTCTCCAGATTGTCGTTATCAAATGCGCAGACCTCCTGCATGAGCACACACAGTATTGCTCCTCATTGGAAATCTGAGTTGTCTGTAAAACTCAAAATTACCACGTTTTCATTAAATGCGGATGAGGCAACAAATGGAAATATGAACAATATCTCGAATGTTCTGATTCATTACTTTGATGAGGAAATGGGAAGTCTTGCAAACTTGATTTTATAGATTTTACTTGGTGTTGAATTGCATATACAAGAAAAGAAACAAATCTCCCCTTTAAACACTTTTGGCCTGAAGTAATTAAATAAGAGTGTAAGTTAAAGCCCTTCTACAATATTGCTGCAGTAGAAAAGAACGGCAATGGCTTGTCAGCAATGGTCAGGGATGGTACTGAAATATTGTTTTGTTCATCAGGAAAACTCAATCTCAATCAAAAACACTGAATTCGCCTTATTCACATGGCGGCCATTGGCTGCTAAAACGAGGCTACAGGGTACACGAACCATAATTAATTATATAGTAAGTGTACCTTGTAGCCTCGTTTTGGTTTAAACAATGGCCGCGTGTGAATAAGGTGAATACTTTCTTTACTTTGCTGTTTGCATCTTTTTGTACATTAAAAATCAATGGGTCGCGACCGCAAAAAGGGGTGCTATCTCTATAGATAGATATGAACAACGTATGACTTATGGCCTGAAAAAAGTTCAGTCAAACTAATTTTTTTCACTTTAATCCCTGGCAAACGTGCATGCAAATATGTATGCGCACACACACACACACACACACACACACACACACACACACACACACACACACACACACACACACACACGTGACAGATGCACATGCAGTACAGGTGACTCAGATAAGCTCCTTACCTGAAGCAGTAGAAGTACATATCTGGTCAAAAAATGTTCTCAGAGTGGCTCATCTGTGATTTACAGCTTTGTGTCAAACGCGCCAAAGTCCATTTAAAATTCTCACACAAGCAGCAAGTTTCAGTCCTGTGTGAAAGAGCCACTCTTCAGTCTATGGAGAGTGAAAGAGTCTCCACATTATGAACTTATGATGTTACAAAAGAATACATAGATTGGGACATTTATTAATAGATCACATTCATGTGTTTAACATGCTGAACGCTAGACATGCAATACACTATAATAGCCATTTTAAAGTATTTATGTTCAATATACAGTAGAGCTACTTCAATAACTCCAGTGTTATTTTACTGTCTTCTGGATGATGCTTTGCTTGTGTCATCCTATGCTCTGCCCAGACTGTCTGTCTCTAAAAAGTCCATTGTCATTTTCCAGCAACCATAGAAGTGTAGCCTGTTTTTCAGTCTGTTTTTAGGTGGTTACTCAAGCTTTAACCTTACTCTTAACCCTGCCTGAACCCTAGCATTAGCCACAGACAAGTAGCCTAAATGTGACATTTTCACTGTGAATAAGTAGGCAGCTGAAAATAGGGCTACCCTCTACTATGGAAAATGAAAGGTGGTGATGTTCCCCTTTTGGTGTGGCCTTTTAGACAAGCTAATGAAAGGCTTCCCATAGTCTTAGTGTGCGTGGGGAATCCAGGCCAAGACCTGACCCGGGCTTTTGGCTTCTCAGCCTCACGCTAATGAGGTCAGGTCATTATCCAAACAAACTAACGACAATAATAAACGCTGTGCGCTTAGCCACTGTCAGGACTTTTTGCCGGGCCTTCGAAATTAGCCCAGGCTGCATAGTTTCAAATTAGCCAGATGATGGGAAATGCCCTACATGTCTTTGTTTGTTTGTTTGTTTGTTTGTTTGTGTTTTTATTAGTTTAATTGTTTCAGGGCTTTAGTGTTCTAATTACACGGCAATGCTTCCTGCTGATTTCTTACATGTGTCTTCCCTGAAGCTGATTTCATACATATGCCCCCCCCCCCCCCCCCTCCAAAAAAAAAATAAAAAAAAATCACCTAGCCCTCTCTGCTTGTGGAAGTTCCTGTGTTGTCTGACTTCATCTTATGACCTTTAGTGATCTTTAGTAAACTTTAGTAACCACGGTGCTACTAGACCAGGGTAATATTTGGGTCTCATTAAAATTCTCTTCTTGCCGAGAGAGAGAGAGGCTGTTGGATGAGCGGATGAACAGATGAGGATAAATAGAGAATGAGCGAAGAAGGAGGGGGGGAAAGCGGGGCGGGGGGAGTGAGTAGGAGTCAGAAGGTTACGGAGGGAAATCCAAGTGCACATCTCTGCTATGCAGCATGCTCCTGAGAGAAACGCTGCCCTGCCCGATCGCCATGATCGCTCCACATGCCAGCAGTGTTACCCCACAGCTCAGTTCCGCTCCTCCACAGAAACCGCTGCGCCTGAAACCCCCCAACTGGCTCCGCTCCTTTTTTGGTCATTTCTCAATAATGCCGTTTATTTATGGCTGATTGTCATAAATGCTCCGATGCTTGCTTAAAAGCCTGCATGACTTCATCCCCGCTGAAAGAGTTATGGCCTAGGTAAGCCCGAACGATAAGCAAATCAACTGCTCATTTAGCCTAAAAGCCGACTTGAGCTTGTGCCATCTGTACTGTTGCTTGTATGAGTTCAACTGTTTAATTTAGGCAAAGGCTGTAACTTCACCCGGGCTCCTCATCACTAAAAAGAAGAGTCTCTCCATTGGACAAACGGTTTGCCTCATGGGGCTTTGATCTGTCGGGCACGGAAGCAGTGCAGCGCGGCGTTTGATCATCCACCGAAAAAAAAAAAAGAGGAAACAAAGAAACAAATTTGAATTTAAATCTGTGGTGGAGGCCACTTTAAATAAAGCGCTGTGGAAACGTAGTCACGCCATCTGAATGCCCGGTGCCTTTGATGCGTCAGGAGACATTCATGAGAAATTGACATTTAAGCTCAACAAAAACAAGGTTGTGTTTGGACAGTGGGCAGCGGTGTGGTTACTTAAGGTCAGAGAAGTGAGCCGCCTGATCTCTGCCACCTGCAGGTGGAGAGGTGGCACTGCGTCCTTATGAACTGAAGTCCATCTTATGAGCAAAAATCAATGACTGGGACCAAGTGCAAAAGCCAGGATGGCACAAAACCAGGGAGTTGGTCAGATAACAGCTGGTGCTGAAAAGGTCTGGTTTGGATTTGGGCCTGCCAGAGCTATGGTAGATCTACAACAGATCAAGATCTGGATCACTTTTGTCAACAAATTCAGCAGATTCTGCTATTAAGGAGGCACGTTCCTTAATGCTTATAAGTGTTCTTGGACGAGTCTTTGATTACTCTGCTTGCAGGAAACTGAAGCATACCTGGCCATGCTGACTGTAGTGTTAATCTGATATCCTGTGGTGTTCATTTGAGATCCTGTAGTGTTAATCTGAGATGATGTGACTCAGGATCAGATTTGTCCATATTCAGTCCCTGCTTTTGCTCCGTCATAATCTCGAGGTGGAATTTGATCAGGATTTTGATTTGCTAAATTCAGTAATGGTTTGCTGTGGTGACTTCTTTGCCATGCAGGTGATTCGGGAGAATGGCTCGCCGGACATCCTTAACAAGCTTTACGACACAGCCATGGACAAGCTGGAGACGGCGCGCAAGGAGTACGAGGCACTACGCAAACGCTACAACGAGAAGACGGCCAATCACAATGCAGACCTGAGCCGTCTGGAACAGGTGGAGGAAGAGAACCGGCGGCTTCAGAAGCAGGTGGACGTGCTGCTCAAGCACCGGGACTCTGCTGTCCACTACCAGCAGCAGTGCTCCGCAGGAATGAGGAGGTACAAGACACGCAGGACTAAATCCATTGCAGAATGTCACAGAACACACCACGACACTCCAACATAATAATATTATAATTTAGTAGTCTCTACTAGTCACATTAGTGCTCTACCAATATGATGAGGTACAGCCACAAGAAGGCCTAAATACACCACTATACTACAGAATAATCCAGTAAACTATACATTAATGCAAATAGGCCTAAATACACCACTATACTACAGAACAATCCAGTAAACTATACATTAACCCATTCGCGCTGGATGCTGCATGATGCAACATTGACCCTCCCCGTAGCGCAGCATGCTTTTTATTTCATGTTTCTAGGTGCTACAGAGGCTTAGATATTAAATTTTGGTAGACGTTGACAATTTTTAGTATGTTTTCAGAAAACCCTCAGGAAATAACGTTATTTAGTCTAGAATGCCATAGGATTCTATAGGCGTTTTTAGCAGGCATTTTAGGTTAAATGGGTTAATACAAATAGGCCTAAATACACCACTATACTACAGAACAATCCAGTAAACTATACATTAATACAAATAGGCCTAAATACACCAATACTACAGAGCAGTCTAGTATACTTAAGCAATAAGCCCCAAGTTAGGCACAACGCGCTGTGGAGTGTGGTGGAGGGACAGCCACAAGCAGGCCTAAATGCCTCACTATACTACATCATACTTTAGCACTCTGCAATAATTATATCAGTGCTCCATAACCACACACAGGCCCTATACTACAGAACATCAAGGGGCACTACACCATACTACATTACAGTATACTTTACTACTCTACTTTAGTCCTATTAGTCTTCACTAAGAGGGCAGGTAGAGATTTGATTTTACGTAAACAGTGCATTCAATTTCAGAGGATCATTACGGAAACACGTTGAATTGTAAGCCTACTTCTAGGTCTAGTGAATATCCCAGGTTTTAAACATGTTTCTTTTAGAAATGTTTCTCTAATTCAGACTGCAAATAATTTCGTGACCCCTCCCATATTCTTGGGGACCCCCAGTTTAAGAACCACTGTGCTACATTATACTTTAGTCCTAGTAGTGTTCGACACTATGCTGCTCTACACTACACTATGCTAGTCATAACAGTGGCAAGCCTCCAGGATGGGGTATCACAGCACAAGCTTAAATGCATGGCATAGGTGGTAATAACAATATTGGTACATTTGTGTATAGCGTTTGTGGCATTTCAGAGTGCATACTGACAAAACAACAAAAAAAGACCCTTTACCGCAGAACACCAAAGTGGTTCACACTGCACTGTATGTGTTAAATATTTCATACTCAAAACTTGTCATTTGCAACACCTCATATCCACCTGGCACCACTATACCGTGTTGTACACTTGCCATGATGCTTCATGACCATCGCCAGGGCTCTGACACTAAAAAAAAAAAGGAAGCCGTCACACATTTGGACACTCCCATGATAACGAGAGATTGCACTGGACATCCTCCCTCCCTGTGGTGCGAAGTTTTTGGCCCACTTTATATCGTTTACTTAATAATTAATTCAAAGGCACACTGTACACATTTTTGGCCCACTTTATAGTAAGTGCACTTAATAATTGATATTACAGCACACTATACCTCTGATATTAGCATATATTGTTACAAGATGTATTTGAGACAAAGTTTTAGGGTTCGTGTTAGGGTAACAAAGCACAGCTAATAATGGTTACTGAAATGTAGGCATTATTGTATTTAAATATTTTTAAATGCATTGTTATGAGGACACTGAATATATAATGCCAAGCAGACACTGTGCAATGTTGATGTGATGTTAGTTCTGAATCTGTTGGATCAGCCGACAAACTTTTTAAAGCATTTTTTTTTATGCCTTTAATGATAGGACAGTGGAGAGTGACAGGAAGCGAATGGGAGAGGGAGCACAAACACATGTCTCTGCTCTAACACACTGTCAATTACATATGCTTGGCCCACTGTACCCTCAATGTAACCCCCAAGCATGGCGGGGCTAATAGTACTCTATAACAATGCATTGTATAACTATGCATTGTTATGAGGACACTAAATGTATAGAGGGACTGCCTCGTACTTCCCAAGTGTACTAATCCCCCCCCACACTTCTCACTGCCCTGCTCTCCAGACTGGACGCACTTCAGCAGGAGCTAGCGGCGGCCTCGTCACGTGGTGCGGAGCTGCAGCGCGAGCTGGAGCGCGTGCAGTCGGAGGCGACGCGCTCACGCACGCTCCAGCTGAAAGCGGGCCAGGAGGCCGAGAAGCTGCGCGAGGAGCGCGACGCCGTGCTCAGCGAGTACCGCCTGGTGATGAGCGAGCGCGACCAGGTCATCAAGGAGGTGGACAAGCTGCAGACAGGTCTGGAGGCGGCCGAGGCCAAGCTGAAGAACACGTCCAGCCAGCGTCGGGTGGCCAGCGAGGAGCTGGAGGCCCTCAGACAGGTGAGGAGACAGACGAGATTAGACGAGACAGACGAGATTAGACGAGACACACCCCCCCTGTACTAGAGTCATGTGTTGGTAGTGGTACTATCAATGTACGTTGCACAGGCAGGCTTGCATTATAAAACATGGATATTTTAGAGTGTATGTCTGGAGACAAACGTATAGGAATTTCACTTCTATAGCTCACTTTCCAAACCAATCGTTGGATCTCTCAGTAACAGAACAGGTTCAGTTCAGAGTAAACAGCAACGGTATGTGGTGCATTAGTCAAGGACACAAATATATTGCCTGTGTGCCATGACCAAGATGCAGGGAATTTGATTCTAAACATCATTAGGTAACAACTGGCTCTGCAGAGGCGAGAGGCATTTTCAAAGAAACTGATATTTGGTAATACATTGACATCCCAACAGTTCTGTTTTTCATTTAGGGAAAGCCACTGTGGTTTTGTCTCCAAACATGTGCTTTTCAGCAAATTCCCTTTACACAGAAGTTGTACAATTTGTGCTGGTAACTAGATCCAAATATTTGGGCGCTTGGGAGATCTGTTGTTATATGCTGTTGTTCAGGGGTGTGTTTCCCAAAAGCATAGTTGCTAACCTGTTAGCAACGGCAAATTGCATTGCAACCAACAAAGTTGCTAACTTAGTTAGCAACTATGCTTTTGGGAAACGCACCCCTGAACGTCATCCTCATTGCTAATGTCAATAACATAGAGGCTTTACTGTATGGATGAGGACTGATTTCTGCTTCTCTTCGTACCAAAATAGATATATCTGCTTACATCCTGAACTGCAAGCTTTCAGAAAACGGCAAAAACTGTTTAAACGAACATGCAGTTTCTTTCTTAGCAGTGAAAAACGTCAGTTATGCTCAAAGTTAATTGATGTCAAGCACACAGCAAAAAGCAACTGATTGAGGCTAGGGCTCACTTGGGGCGCATAAGTAGCGGATCCGAGTAGCGTTGTATTTGCACTGCCTATGGGTACCGTGTGCAGCAGGCCAGGACTTCTGCCATCAATAGGCTCCGTGTTGCCTCAGATGCTTATCAAAGGCCCCCTGGCACCTGAACAACAACTAGCACTCCTGAGCTTAACTTCACAGTTTAAAGAGAGTAGCAAATATTGTCCGTGCTACCTCTGTGTAAATAATTGAAAGAAAAAAGCCCATAAATAATTAGTGATGAGTGAGTATTTGGAAAGCCTTTTTTTGCAGGCAGTGAGAAGTAGTTTTTGGGCTTTTTTTTTTCCTGTTTGTAAGAGCGTCAGCCTAACCCAGCCCACTGGGCTGACGAGAACTGATTGCTCACGCCAAGCCGGAGTGCTTCCTGTGTGCTTCTTTCGTGTTAGTGTTCCTATCCTGGGGAGAGTCAGGTGTTGGCTCCCCGTGTTGAGAACTAATTAAACCAAAGACAATCCCTGTGCTGTAGGTACACTAAGATGAAAGCATTTTTGTAAATAAAACTATTTAAACAAGGACTTCCTGAACACATAAAACTATCTATACTTCCCCTACTGCACTTACACACACTGCACTTTTTACCCCTCCTCTCTCAATCTATTTATTAAATTCTATCTAAATCTCTCTTTCTTTATCCTTATAAATAGTTGGTGATCCTTCACAACACCTCTGCACAGGAATGTTGAGCACCTAAATGCCATTTCACTACATGTTTTACAACAGGTATCTCTATGGATGTGACAAATAATAAAACATTAATAAAGGTTAGACTGGGGCTTTGGGGACCGGAACCAAGCTTTTGCTTTGGCACACACCACAACCAAAGCTCCGTGCAATATTGTTCAGTTAAATTTTAAAAGAAAGTGGAGATGGGGAGAGAGAGAGCGTGAGTGCACTGAACTGATTTGAACTGGAGTTCCCTGCGGCCCAAAATAAGCCCGTCCGTGGTTAAACCAGAGACTTTCTAATGTGGAGACACAGCACTCAAAAAATACTCCATAGAAATGCATGGGGCTAGTTTGTCACGCCAATATGGCCGTTGTCTACACATATCCCACCCCTTCCTCGGCAAAACGTCGACATGTGAATACATTGTGCCAATCATGTGTTGTGATCTCGCCGCTGGAGCAAGATTGGTGTCGTGAAGCCTAGCGCACGCGCAGTTCGACCCAAAGACTGTGCCCGATGAGTGCCCATAAAACAGGGGTGGGCAACTAATTTCCCCAAGGGGCCACATGACAAACTGGGACTGTTGAGGAGGGCCGGACCCAAAATACTGAACTCAAGTCTGAACTCAATTCTGTTCAATTCTATTCTGTTCTTGTATAACATTAAGTAAATCATATGGTTTTGTTTACTAGTCGTAAGAACAGATAAAAATGTGAGGGAGACAAAGGAAAAACAGCAATATTTAATCTATGTCCAGTATTTAATCCTCATTCTCGAAAATGATTTTTTGACATTGACATTTTTTTCAGTTTACAAAGACTGATATAAAAAAGTACTACAATATCTATATAATTAATATATCATTATTTTTATAATTAATCAATATCTATATAATCCAAGCACAAATGTATGGGCGTACAAATAGCAGTCGCTTTCAAAATAAAAACAACGATATTGATTTGCATGCATTATCGCTAGGCTCTTGACTATTGTTCTTTCACGGACCTTACGCGGGCCGGTCAGGGAAAGCTCACGGGCCGGATGTGGCCCGCGGGCCGTATGTTGCCCATGTATGCCATAAAACGTTGATATATGGCCGCCGAGTGGAGGCACTTGCCTAAAAGGACTTTGGTTAAACATAGTCTAACTAAAGCAAACAGTAGAGAAAGGCATGCACCGTCATCCGTTGCTTACCAAGCCATTCTGCCTTTGACCAAAAATATATTTCCCTGTGTGTTACTTTTTGTTTTGCTTTTGTTGTGAACCTTTCTGTTCAAGTCACTTGCTTGTGAAGAGGGACTTGGTTCTGATCAGATTCTGTGGTTCGGAACTGACCCACTAGTTCTGAATCATTAGTCTGTTTTTGGCAGAGGCGGAAAACTCCAGGCTTCAGAAAGTGAAAGTCCCACCACATATTTGTTCCAACCATTTGCTAAACCAGCTGATTCTAAAAATAGCACAACTACGTCAGCCAGCTAATATGTGAAATCACCTGTGGCAAGTGCACAGGTAGAACTAATGGTAGGACTGAGACTGGACTTGTTCACCTCCGTTTTTTCGCTGTCCTAACCTTAGGGTCTGGACACTCACACTTTTATTTTTCTGAGTTTTGTTTAGTTTGTTTTTCCTGTGAACCGGAGTGGGCGTGTTTTACAGTTCAGTTATGCCTGTGGCACCCTCTGTTGATGACACGTCCTTGGTGCCGTTCAGAGCTGGTGGAAATGCGGAATGGTTCACTAGATGGCTCTCTTTCTTTTCTTTTCTTCCTTTCTTTCCTTTTTTCTCTGATTGCCTACATTCTGTAAAGCGCCATGATACATGTGTTTGGCGCTCTATAAAGCACAATAAATTGAATTGATGGCAATTAGCACCAAGGTTCAAAGAATTCAGAATGGAACCAGTTCAAGAACCAGTTCTCTGTTGGTCGAAATATGCTCTGAAAGGTGTGTGGTTCTAGACTAGCTCCCCAACCTCTGACCCAACTCCCCGACTGTGCGGTTCTGACCCGTCCAGGAGCTGGGCTCGGCGCTGGTGGAGCGTGACCGTGCGCTGTGCGAGCGGAACGAGCTGCTGGAGAAGTACTGCTTCGAGGTGAAGGACAAGGCGGAGGCGCAGAAGGAGCTGAGCCAGGCCTGCCGCGACATGGAGGCCGTCAAGGAGGAGCGCGACGTGGCCCGCAAGGAGCGCACCGAGGCCATCATCCAGAGGGACCAGCTGCTCCGCGAGTACTACCAGGCCAGACAGGTAATAGGCCCACTCAGTCACTCTCTCTCTCTCACACACTCACTCTCTCTCTCTCACACACACACACACACACACACACACACATACACACACACACATACACACACACACACACACACACACACACACACACACACACACACACACATACATACACACACACACACACACATATACATACACACACACACACATGCTTTCTCTCTCGCTCTGTCTCACAGACACTGGCTCTCACTCACTCGTGCACTTCCTCACTACTTCTGTCTGGTGTCTCTTTCTCTTTCTTTTTTTACTCACTCATTCAATGTGTGACTCACTCATTTACCTGCTCTCTCCATCACTTCCCCCCCAACCCCCACACACATACACAACACCTACTTTCCCACTCAACACCCCCCCCCCCCCCACACACACACACACACACACCTAGGATTAAAGTTCTCCGTCGTGCGACGGATTTCCGTCAATTTCATTCTAGAAATGCCATATTTGAGATCGATGCAGATCCGATGAGAAAAAAATAGGAGGGGGGGGGGGGGGGTCCGATGAATTAATGTGTGTGATGTTAAATCTTTAAAGACCTAATAGTGTTCTTGAGAACTTTCTGTGTCTCAATCAGTGACCGCTAAAGAAGATACGTCAGCCATGAGTTTCGCTTTGTTTATGTTGCTAGGCCTACACGATTGTCTCATTGTTTGCTTAAAAAAAAACGTCTGGAGGACTAACGGTCTAAAAGTTGGATTATAGTGACACAATCGATACAGCTGATGAGGTTGGCCAATCCGTTTAACTTTTTTGGATATGGTAGCCTAGCCTACATTGTGAGCTCTGTGCGAATTCGGAGATAAACGTATGCTGTGTTCTTTCCGTGCATCAATGTAGACAATTTCTTACCCTTCTATCACAAACTCTTGTCAGGGGAGGTCATTCATTTTGGGTGTGACTTGAACAGATTACTTGAACAGCCTGCTATGCCACCCGATGTAGCCTATTAGTGTTACAGTTTTTAATCAATGCAACTAACATGTGTAAAGACGCAATATAAACCGTAGCCTATGCAATTTATTATCCCGTCTGTTATGACATGTCCAACAATGTGTTTCACAATTTGCGACGGACGGTTTTGACTGAGCGTGTTAGCATAAAAAAAATAATATCTGTCATCATCGCGAACTGTTGAGTAAGGGGGTCAGTCGTGTTTGTGACGCACAGACAGCCTTGTAGCCTATTTTTACTTAGGCCTACACTTTTAACGACATAGGTTGTGATTGTATGTTGACAAAAAATAACCATGCAATTAAAATAGTCAACTTAAAACTTTGCTATAAAATATTATTAATTTATAGGACAAAACCATAAACAGTAGGCCTACCAGAACCTCGCATATTGGTGTCATGATTTGTGTGCGTCTATTTGGCAAGGCCACTAGCTGTCATGGATGCGTTGCTAAAGGAAGGCACAGATGTCATAGACAAAACTAGAAATGCAATTCCAAGGAATTACCAGTGCATGAAAATGCTAAAGTTGTGATGTAAAATATCATGTATAGTTAAAACAGATAATACAGAGATGGTTACTACGGTGATGCTAGGATAGACATGGTGGTTGCATAGCTTAATAAAAGTTGATAGTTTAAAAGTAGACTGTTTAAAAGCTGAATGTAGAAAGTTTAAAAGTTGTTGATAGACCAGGGGTGTCAAACTCATTTTGGTTCATGGGCCACATACAGCCCATCTGATCTCAAGTGGGCCGGACCAGTGAAATAATTGCAAAACATTCTTTGACAACTCCAAATCTCCAGCTTAGTTTTTTTCAGTAGGCTATGCTTTATACCCTTCAGCCTACATTTGTAGCCTACATAATCACAAGGGATATATTAGATTATTACACATTTATTCAGAGAGGCCAATGCAATTGAAATAAAATGCATTTCACTCAAACAACTGGTTTATTTTTATAGTTGAGTGGATAGGCCTACATTTTTACATCTGACCACCTGAACCAACTCACCACACTAAACTCAAGTGGGAGCTATGAAGAAAGTCAACATCCTGCCTTAAAAATGTAAATGTGCAGATGTATGAAAAATAAAATAAATTTAACAAACATAAGTTAGCAGTGCATGAGCAATACGATCAACTGATACGATTAGGTTACATCAGATCAAATAATTTTGTAGGCTAGGTGGCGGTGCTGTGTAATAGGCTATCCACCATAAAGGCCAGATCCTGCACCCATTCCGGGCATTTAAATTGCTACTGGTCTGCCTTTTTTCTCCAAGAACTGTCCAATTTCCTCTCGTAGTTCAAAGAAACGCTTGAGTACGGCACTTCGGCTTAACCACCGTACTACAGCGTGGTATGGTAAGCCAGAATGCCATTATCACTAAGAAAACAGTCAAACTGACGGTGAGTCAGACCTCGCGACCTGATTAAATTTACAGTTTGCACAACCACACTTTAACATGATCCAAGTTTAGTGTTTTACAACACAACACTTCCTGGTGCAAAATACAATAAAATGCCCAAACATCTTGTCCTCCGTTTGCAGGCTGCACTTTGTCTCTGAATTTTGTCGCAACGCCTGCTTTTCTCCCGACAATGTAGCCAAACTGACAGCACAGGACCAGTCAACTTTTTTTGAAAATTCATAACTCCTCACAGGCATGGGCTTGATGCGGGCCGTATGTTTGACACCCCTGTGATAGACAGTAGATAGTTTAAAAGCTGTTGATAGACAGCTAGTTTAATAGATAGTATAATGATAGTTTAAAAGTAGACCGTTTAAAAGTTGAAGGTAAATAGTTTAAAAGTTGTTGACGGACTGGAAGTTTAATGAATGTTGATATTCAAATAGTTTAATGGCTGTGTATAGGTAGATATTTGACGATAACTGAAAGTTGGAATGGCTCTAATGTTTGCTAGCAATTATGCTAAGATTTTTAACTATGCTAACCATGCTACTTAGTTTTATAGCAGTGCTAGCCATTCTAACCCTGATACTTAGCTAACTTAGCTAACATTTTCTAGCAGTTTTGATAAACATGCTAACTATGCTAGCAATGCTAACTTTGTTACTTAGCTAACTTAACTAACGTTTTCTAGCAGTTTTGTTAAACATGTTAACTATGTTAGCAATGCTAACATGTTAACTATGTTAACCATGTGACTTAGCTAACCTAGCTTATCATTTTTAGTAGTTATGCTAACTATGCTAACTAGCATGCTAACAATGTTAATTATGTGACTTAGCTAACCTAGCTAATCATTTTTAGTAGTTATGCTAACTATGCTAACTAGCATGTTAACAATGCTAACTATGCTAACCATGTGACTTAGCTAACCTAGCTAATCATTTTTAAGTTTTGCTAATAATGCTAACTAGCATGCTAACCATGTTACTTGGCTAACTTAGCTAATCATTTTCTAGCAGTTTTGTTAATAATGCTAACAATGTTAGCAATGCTAACAAGTTAACTATGCTAACCATGCTAACTAGCTACTGTGGGTAGGAGTCATAGTTGATGACAAGTAACAGTTATAATGGCTGAACAGTTAAAAAGTTCAGTAGTTTAAAGGGTTAAATTGTTTAATAGTGAAATATTGTAGTGAGGACTTTTATTTTGAAACAGGTTTTGGCAGAGGAAGCAGTTGAACAGGATGTGTAGTCTTAATCGGGCCAGTTTGTATGCTTAAAACCTGAGACTGGTATGATAAGGGATCACAATAATTCCGTGGAAATGCATGGATTCCGCTGCTACTGGAAGAAAGTGGAATCCATGCATTTCCACTGAATTATTTTTGGAATCTGATCCCTTATCATACCTGTTCATTCTTACTCGTCGCTCGACTTATCGTGACTAAATTCAAGATGGCTGCAAACGCTAAACTTCGTGAAGATACTGTCTGTATAAATCGTCTTGTAAGTAAACTACCAGTGCTTTTTCAAAGTTCTCAATGTCTCGTTTTAAATGTCAGGGCCTTCGGTAGTCTACCAATGAAGTGTGGAGATACATTGAGCCTCGTAAATGGTGTAAAACAGTGATTTATTTGCATGGTTAGCCCGATGCCGAAGCACCACCATTGAAAAAGCTGTTGGTAGCATCGGCTAACTAGCGCCAGATTTTGGAGTGCAGGGGACAAGCTGAGATGGGCTATGAGACATACGTTCACACTCAGTATCATGTTTCAACACACTTTAGGTCAATATCACACCGGAATTCTCCTTTAAAAAGTATAAAAGTTTCAAAGTTGAAAAGACATAGCAGCTTGGTCCGTTTGAATACTTACGTTACAAAGTTTGAATGAAGTTTCTAAGTTAAACTGTTCAAGAGAAATAGCGTACAGAAAAAGTGGGAAAAAGGCGGAATAATAAGAAGAAGTTGTTGATGTTGCCTTGGAAGAACAGTACAGTGCATTTTCATGCACTGTAATAAGTTGTTGCCTAGGAAGAACAGTACAGTGCATTTTCATGCACTGTAACTAGCCTGGAAACCAGACTCTCTGACTTCGCAGTACTGTAGGGAGAAGAAATCGACCGGAAGTACGTAGGCAGGCCGAGGCCAGGCTAAGACAAAACAGTTAAAGAAAATAAATGGAGATGGGCTTGGCTGTTGGAAACGGGGGAGAACTACAAGCCATGGTGTAAAGAAATTAAAGTGCCAGGGGTTTGCTTTTGCGCGGTTTGCTGTAAGAAAAGTATTTATGGATTCAATAGGAAAAAGTTTTAGCACGCCACCAATCAGAAGACCGCCATAAGGTTAACATTCGTGCACTTCAGGACATCTTCCCTACCTGGTGCAACTGCCACCAAGACAGAGGTAGGCTACGTTTATCTATGGCTGACCGTTTTTGCGCTCAGAAATAGGCTACACATGTTCTTTCATAGCGCAACACGACCTGTCCCTCACCATATCGCCAGTGGCGATTCTAGACATTTTTAACAAGGGTGGCACTAGTGAGGCACTAATTAATTCAAGGGTGGCATGAGGCAAAACATCCAGATAAACAGAAACAGGCTCAAGATGTGAAATTAGCACAAATACATTAGGGAAACCAGATACAAACACCATACTCTTAAATTGAAGGACAAAAAGACACAAATACTTTACTCTTTTGTATTTGAATAAAATGTAATACAAACATATTAAAGTTAATTATCTAAGTTGTCTGTCACTGGGCTATGCTGTTCTAAAACAAATTCCATCATGGGGACATTAAAATATAATAAATTTTATTATATTCTATTACTGTAAATGAAGATATACAAAATATACTCATCCAAGACATTTTCCCCAAAATAACTTATATCTATGGCTGTAGCTGCATTGGTTTAATAAACGTCCACGCTTCATACTGATGCGTTTATGAAGATTTATTTTCTCTGTCTCTTAAACTGTAAACGTGAATAGTCAGAAAAACACTGTGACAACGTTAGCGCCATAAACCAAATGCCGAGTCCATCTTTCATTGAAAAGTCTGTGACTGGTTTACATCTCTATTGGCGCTCTTCCCATAATTCCCTGGTTAAATGGTACATGAAACAATATCTAATTTTTAAAGCAAAAACTTAAAACATTTTTATATCTATTTATATCTTTATAATGACCACACTGTCTGAGACAGTTACAGTGGCCATCTATTTTTGTAGCTGTTAAAATAATTTGACCTGCTTTTTTGTCTATTTGTTTATTTTCTCAAGAAACTTGAGGTTGGTATGAAGGAGTGTATTGTGTATGTGAGCAATTTCATCTTCCTGAATCTCAATATTATGATCACAACAAGTCTGGGCAAATTATTAATTAAATTTTCACGTGGGGTAACTTGTTGCAGGGCAACCATAACCAGTTCCATGTCTTCCGATTGGATGATTAATGATCAGTTTCTTGAGAACTTTAAAGTTCTCAAGAAACTTGAGGTTGGTATGAAGGAGTGTATTGTGGATGTGAGCAAACATTGTGCACATTGCGCATGGTTCAACTTCTTGCAGGGCAACCACATAACCGGTTCCATGTGTTCGAATTGGATGACTAAAGTTCTCAAGAAACTTGAGGTTGGTTTGAGGGAGTGTATTGTGTGTGTGAGCAACCTACATGTTACTTATCTGCCTGAATCTCAATATTCTGATCACAACAACTCTGGGCAAATTACAAGTCAGCACCAGTGCTGCATTCATTGTTTTGCACTTTTATAATCACATCACCACAAGTAGGTTATTGGTTTTACCAAAAGTATTTGGCAGTATTTTTAAACTACAAACCTATAAAGTATTTTGATACAAAATATGATGCCATTTTTTTCCAACTAAATAAAATAAAAATGACTACATACTATTTTGTATTTTAAATACATGTATCAGACATACTGCCTATACCTGGCTGTTGACTGCAGCAACTCCAGCTAGGTAGTACTGATTGTTTTGTGTTTGTTTTGTGTTTATGTTAGTTTTGATCCAATTTGACAGCTTTGCTATGTTGGCCACCCAAAATTTCTACCAGCCCACCCAAATATAGTAGCCTAGCCTAGGTTCGAACCAGCCCTGCCCTGCATGAGACATATTTTACGATAATAATGGAGAAAATGTTAGCAAAACTTTAGGTTTTTGGTAACGGAATCTCCTGACCCTCATTCATCTATTTGCGCAACAGCCCACATTCTGCCTTCAATCCAGCAAGACAAGTGAAATAAATGTTTTTCTTTTTAAAAGCTGTCATCGCCATAGGCACGATATTTAGGCTACCTCTGTTAAGCATACACAAAGTTGCGAATTAAGTAGTGTTTCCTGATGGGGGAAACCTTTTGGTCCGCAGTTCAATTGTGCCGCAGGCCAATAAAGGCAAGCGTGTTTGCCACTTACATTTCTGACGTCTGACACTTCAAACTGCTGCAAGTGCATCAAGAAAGGTCCCGCCTTAGACCATGTTAATGGCCAATCGTAGACTAGGATTTGGGGTGCCACCTGGGGTGGCCAATCGAATCTCAAGGGTGGCCTGTGCCACCCGGGGCCACCCCTCTGGCTCCGCCCCTGCATATCGCAACCTCTTGTGAACCTTATACGACCTGTTGCTGAAGACAAAATCGCCCTCTCCAGATTACCGTTATCAAATGCGCAGACCTCCTGCATGACACACAGTATTGCTGCTCATTGGAAAACTGAGTTGTGTAAAACTCAAAACTACCATGTTTTCATTAAAGGTGCCATGTGTAAGAATTGAGGTGAAAATATCCAAAAAATGAGATACACGCATCAAAAGAATGAGAAGAAATAAGGGCGATGATGTCATTAAAAAATGACAAGGTATAGTGCTGCAGAGATATCAACCTGAATTAGCATGCTAAATTACTAGCCACAGCCCGACAGGTGTCATAATACCAGTTTCGGCCATGGGAGGCGGTATACGGGCAACATAACCGCCAGCCAAACTGCAATACACGTTTCTTGGTTGTTACTCTAGGGTAGACCAACTCATTTTCGGAGGTATACTGCCCCCATCTTTTATGAAATGTGGAGTAAGAATTGACTTTTTGGCGGACATTACACATGGCACCTTTAAATGCGGATGAGGCAACAATATCTCGAATGTTCTGATTCGTTACTTTGATGAGGAAATGGGAAGTCTTGCAAACTTGATTTTGTAGATTTTACTTGGTGTTGAATTGCATATTAACAAGAAAAAAATTCTCCCCTTTAAACATTTTTAGCCTGAAGTAATTAAATAAGAGTGTAAGTTAAAGCCTTTCTACAATATTGCTGCAGTAGAAAAGAACAGCAATGGCTAGTCAGCAATGGTCAGGGATGGTACTGAAATATCGTTTTGTTTATCAGGAAAACTCAATCAAGAACACTCGCAATTCGCCTTATTCACATGGCGGCCATTGGCGGCTAAAACGAGGCTACAGGGTACACAAATCATAGGATTGTTATGTTCTATGCATTTACCTGTAGGTGGCATTAATTATGTAGTAAGTGTACCCTGTAGCCTCGTTTTGGTTTAAACAATGGCCGCTGTGTGAATAAGGCGAATACTCCCTTTACTTTGCTGTTTGCATCTTTTTGTACATTAAAAACCAATAGGTCGCGACCGCAAAAGAGGTGCTATCTCTATAGGTAGATATGAACAACGTATGACTTATGGCCTGAAAAATATCAGTCAAATATTTTTTTTTCACTTTAATCCCTGGCTTCAGCACATCAGCACACCACTCCCAACATTAGCCTTTGCAATATTATACCACTCGTCTCTTCTTCTTATTTATTATTTTTTTGCTGTGGAGCCGAGACCCAACTAATGAGGCGTAGCAATAAATTAATCTTGTATCTTGACTTTTTCTGCCCCACCCCTTGTGTGTCTCTCTGACTCATGCTCTGCCTCTATCTCTCCCCCTCCTCTCTCTCTCTCTCTCTCTCTCTCTCTCTCTCTCTCTCTCTCTCTCTCTCTCTCTCTCTCTCTCTCCATCACCACTGTATGTATCTCTCTCTCTCTCTCTTTCTATCACCACTGTCTGTATCTCTATCTCTTCTCCTTATTATGACCGCCGCTGGCGAAGCTAGCGAAGCGGTCATATAGGGATTGTCAAAGTTTTTTTTTTTTTTTTTTTTCCCCCCCCCGTCATCTACTTCCTAAAATTTTGGTCAACGATACCCGGGGCACCGAAACACCGGGGCACATGAAATTTGGTGGGTATGTAGCCCCACTAGACTTTTACGGAAAAAATTCGTTTGGTCCCCGGGGGCCACTCCCCCTCCGCGCTGGGCCCCCCGAAACCCAAAAAATGCAGTTTTTCCTAAATAACTACCTGAACCGTGGCACCGAGGATGAAGACATTTTTATGGTATGTTGGTCTCAAGGGCCCACATCAACCTAGCCCATAATCACTCATTTGTGATTTGCACCCCCCCGGTAAAAAATGAAAATGCAATATCATTCTGCTTTAATCGCCCCTCTCTTCAGTAAAGACGTTCAGAACTGCACCAAATTTTATGTGTATGATTAACCTGACATTCTCTGGGGGTATGCCAAGTTTCGTAGAATTTCATCCATGGGGGGGTCTAAAAAATTAAGTTATGTGTACATTTAGTGACTGTACACTCATTGGCCTGTAGATGGTGGTGCACACATATACACATGCACACACACACACAGGCACCCACATACTATCGGTATTAGAACGGCCGATACATAATTACAAATTCAGTAGGATTAAAAGAAAGCCAAAATAAATATTCATCATTATCATCATGGCTGCATTTCCAGTATTGGCGATAAGTAGTCGTTTGTCCACTAGATGGCGCATCGTTGCAGTGAGACGTAATTTTTTTTGGAAGTTAATCTAAAGTGGGTTGGAAATACACTACGCTTCCTACAAGGACAAGACTGTAGGCTACAGTAGTTTACCGCAGAGAACGTCTAAGGGTAGGATGATTTCTGCATGACATGTAATTCCCATTTCCTCTTGAAGCCGAAATAAATCTGAGAATGTTTATCGGACATGCTTGTTTTTTACTGCAGGTAGGCTACGTTAATCCTATCAATAGCAGAAAGTAGGTAAAATAATGTTACCGTTAGCATGGTTGAGTGATGGAGGCCAATTTGATTATTGATGTATTTGTAGAAAACCATAAATGCGTTTATAGGCTACCAAGCAAATCGATAACAGCACTAATTGTATCTTTCGACTGTCATCTCATTTGCTTATGACCATAACCTAGGCTTCTAACAGGAGCCAAGTGAGCTAGCCACAACACGTTCGCTACGTGATGTTTTTTTAATGGAAAATATATAGGCTACCTGAAAGATAACCTGTCTATGATGCACCCTAAACACCGGGCTGGGACATTTCTGCTCAAGGTCTCAAAAAGCATCTGAGTCAACGTTCATTCCCAAACACCCATATAGGCTACTTCAATCCTCTATTTTCAAAGGTGATTCAAGTAAGGAAGAGCATGGCTCAAAGTAACTGAAACTACATAAATTCGTCAAAGTGAATAATTTGTGTCAACTCGCCGCAATGTAGATATATTAACGCACCCGTGATCTACATCTCCATTTAAACCAGATGTTTTAGAGCGCACGTTGAGATGTATTCAGGGCAGGGCTGTACCTACACATATTTGTTGCAAGTGCTACAAAAATCATTCTTTGCGATGGATGATTTAGTACCAACGTTACACCGGTCAGATACAGTTTTGCCTATGGCTATTCCGTGAGACTGAGGCGCTTTTTGTTTGTTCGAAGTGCGTGTTTAGGGTGTGAGAGGGGAGTCGATGTGCTTTGATTCCAGCTTGGTAGTTGTAGTGTATGCGATTAAAAAACATGTGTGTGTGAAGTATCCAAACAATGATAACGCTTTCATTATGGCTGCTTTAGCCACAGACCTTGATCTACTGTACAGTGGGTTGGGTTCCATTTAGAAGTGTCCACTTCATTCGCCCTTTCCGTGATTCACAGCTACGTGAAATGTATTACTACTGATATGCAAAACTATTAACTTTTCGCCAAGAGGTGGCAGCTTGATACTGTAAGGTGTAAGCCATTGGTTCCAAAGGAGATTTTATTTGGGTGGCCAGCATAGCCTAGTGACAATTTGTGTTGTGTAATAGGCCTAGCATAGGGCCTACCTTATATAGCTTATAGTTTGTTAACAGTCACGGTTTTGTCATAACTCCCTCTATGCATTTTTGCATTTAGAATAGCTCTAAAACCGGGGGGCGAACACGTCACAGGGGGGGCGCCAGTGCGTGGATATCTCAATCGCAAAATTAAACAATATTTCTATCGGGCTCCTACCATGGACTAGGCTGGGTAAAAAATCAAAAGATTGCGTCAAAAGATTGAGCTTAACCATGGACCTCATGGTTGCAAAATGCAAGGGAACATGAATCAGCATATTATTTGCACAAACAATAACGGACAGTAGCTCTTCAACTTTGCCTGTTAAAATGTGTATGAACAGTCTCGCAACGCATTTCATGAAGGCCCTTTTGGACATGTCAGTTATTTGCACCACTGGGTAAAACGGCATTTTGTTTTAGACTACTGGTATTTAATTTGTGCATTGACAATAAAGCTGAATATCATTGGAACTAGATGACTAAACTTATGCATATGTAGAAGAAGAAACATTCACAAAAATCCATGACATGACCTCTCTTCTTGATAGCTGTTGAAAACTGCATGGAACTGACAGGGATTGTTTTGTTTAATAAAAAATAAATAAATACATTATGCTGCTACCTTCTGCTTTTCCCAAATACAATGTAGCCTACAGGTGTACCTTTCATCAGTCCAGTTGCAATGGATGGACTGTCATGAACTGCCCTACTTGTGATTGTTTAGAGATTTTAAAGGTTTTATAACAATGTTACAGATTTTTTGGCCCAGAAACAAATCTATTCACCTTTGCAGCGCCAGTAGGCTACTTTGTGTGTGGAATGTGTGCAAACACACATTCCAAACAAGCATACACACAAAAGTTTCAAGAGTGGGGGATGGAGTAGAAGATGGAGACAAATTCATTAATATGATTTATTTTCGCGGAATGGATGTGCAGGACTGAGCGGCGGTCATATTTTGTACCGCTACGCGGTACATCTAGTTTTCTCTGTCATTGCCATTTGCCTTCCCTCTGGTTCAGCAATGTCTAAACCATCTCTTTCATTCTGTCACCTCCCCTCCTTCCTCTATTTCTATCTCTTTCTCTCGTTCACTCCCTCTTCACAGCTTTCAGATCTTTCTCACACTCTCAAAGATACCATCTGTTTCCCTCTCTCACCCTCCTCCTCCTCCTCCTCTCCTCTCTTCTCTCCTCTTCTCTCCTCTCCTCTCCTCTCTGCAAACAGCTAAAAGGTGACACAACAACACAACTCAAAAACCAGCCAGCACATTAAACAGCATCCATTTACATGACAACCGTGTACTTCCACCCTTTATGGGAACCTTGGCATTCTACAACCCCTCGAGTGCTGTTTTATTTGCCACCCCCCCCCCCCCCCCCACACACACACACACACACAAACACACATCCCCCGGACTCCCATTCACCTTCCTCCAGTGTTTGCCGAGAGCCAGTGCAAATGTTTACAGCGCCACTCTGACATAAACAGCGAGGGTGCCTGAGTCGGGGTTCTCCAGGAAGCCTAATTACACTGTCCAAATAGGGTGCCTCCGGCTGGGTAACTATTTGCTCGGCGGCTTTCACATGGGCTGCTCCCCTCCGCTACGCACTGCGCTGCGCTCTGGTCAGTGTGAGTGGTGGACAGTGGGAAGAAGGTGGCTCCTCTTTCCTCTCCTCTCTTCTAAAGGGCCACAGACAATAACAAAAAGAATCACACACACAAGCACACACAGGCACACACATACTCATACACATGAACTCAACACTGAGCCCACAACTCAAACTCTCCTATCTTCAGCCACTACACACACACACACACACACACCACCCATCACGCACTCCCACCAGCACGCACACCGTGAGAGTGAGCGACACCAGTGGTAGTAATCCGCCACCCCCCCCATAAGCCCAGCCTCAGGCAGGGGGGCACATCTGCCTCTGCCCCCCCCCCCCCCCCCCCCCATATCCCCCCCTCTCATATCCGGATCAGCCCAGCAGCAGCAACACCAGCAGCAGACGATCAGCCTGGGGAGCTTATACAGACAGTGATCTCAAAGCGGCGTGGCCGCCTGGCTGGGCCATTATACTAAATCACATTCACAGTCACTCATTCATCATGGAGCAGGAGGCAGGCAGGAGCAGTAGCCACTAAAAATAATCACCAAAAAAGAATAATCTGCTCTTCAGACATTGCCCCTTGGAGGTTATTTGTCAGTTTGGTGGCTATGATGATGCAGAATAGATATGAATAAATGCAAATAATCCCAGTGAAAGTTAGGTATTATGCTTAAGTAAGGTAATTATTTTTGTTAGTAGGCCTGCTGTTTAAACCACTAAAGTGTATGAGTACTTACCGGTTACTTAGATTACAAAGAAGAGAACATGCGTGATTAAAACCACTACACAGCCGCATTATGTTGACACAAGATGTATTTTTGTCCCATGTTTGTGATTGTGCTGTACGTGTGTGCGTGTGTGTGTGTGTGCGTGCGTTTGTGTGTGTGTATGGTGTGTATGCGTGCGTTTGTGTGTGTGTGTGTGTATGGTGTGTATGCGTGCGTTTGTCTGTGTGTGTGTGTATGGTGTGTATGCGTGCGTTTGTCTGTGTGCGTTTGTCTGTGTGTGTGTGTGTGTGTGTATGGTGTGTATGCGTGCGTTTGTCTGTGTGTGTGTGTATGCGTGCGTTTGTCTGTGTGCGTTTGTCTGTGTGTGTGTGTGTGTGTGTGTGTATGGTGTGTATGCGTGCGTTTGTCTGTGTGTGTGTGTATGGTATGTATGCGTGCGTTTGTCTGTGTGCGTTTGTCTGTTTGTCTGTGTGTGTGTGTGTGTGTGTGTGTGTGTGTGTGTGTGTGTGTATGGTGTGTATGCGTGTGCAGAAGCAGGACTCTGCGGCGCTGGACATGGAGCGGGCCAACAAGGAGCTGGAGATCCTGCGTAAACAGTGCGAGGCCATGAGCCAGGAGCTGCATGAGGCGTCCCAGGAGGCCGAGGTGGCCAAGTGCCGGCGCGACTGGGCCTTCCAGGAGCGCGACAAGATCGTGGCCGAGAGGGAGAGCATCAGGTGACCACCTTACCTAGCAATTGATTTGGCTGACGCTTTTATCCAAAGCAACATCAATTATTATGAGCGACAGTATCTGGGTTAAGTGCCTTGCTCAAGGGCACAATGGTAGCAGCCAGGAATTGAGCCCACGACTTTTTCAATCCACTATGCTACCACTGCCCTCTCATCTAACACATGCTTTGATCACAGGACCGTGCTGCACGGAGGTGGCCTCTGGTCGTGTTCACAATTTCCCCTTAAAGACATGATTACCGTTGATTAAATATGTATAATCAAACATATCAACAGTATGATAGTCTTGTTTTCTTTTATTTGTGTTGCTTGTCTTAATATACAGCACTTTGGTCAACTGCCGTTGTGTATAAAATGGCTATATAAACAAATAGACGCTGACAAAGACATGCCATTTCACACTGTTAAGTCCAGCTTAAAATAATATACCCCATAACTGAGTATTCAGAAGTAACCTCTGTTTACTAATCTACTTTTATTGTTATAAAGGGGTTTGATAGTTTTGAAGACCTGTGATGCAACAAAGTTGTAGTTGATGTTGAACAGCAGAGACTGAATACAGAGTGGGCACCCTGTCAGCAGTGGAGACTGTACAGTAGAGGCATATGGTGCATGCACAGCTCTGGACAAAATTAAGAAACCACTGCACCACTTTTTCTGATGTCATCCTACGGTTGCTGAGTGACATTCGAATGATTGACGGTCATATTCAAAACTAAGAGACCGCTGCAAATTTGCCCGTCAACTCATTCGAATGTCACTCGGCAAGTGTAGGATGACATCAGAAAAATGTTCAGTGGTCTCTTATGCTTTTTCCAGAGCTGTCCAGATGCAGTGTGTTTGACTGGTGCAATGCTGCCCCCTGTGTGCAGGACCCTGTGTGACAACCTGAGGAGAGAGAGAGATCGGGCTGTGAGTGACCTGGCCGATGCACTCCGCAACTTGGACGACACGAGAAAACAGAAGAATGACGCTGTGCGGGAACTGAAGGAGCTGAAGTAAGCCTGCTACACTCACTCTCACACTCTCACACACACACACACACACACACACACACACACACACACACACACACACACACACACACACAGGTAGACATACAGTTTCATACCCCCTAGTGCACACAAATCCACATAATTTAGGCCTCTTCCGCTCCCAGAACTTTTGTAACTGCTTGTAAACTTTCTCTCCTCACTGAGGACTTTAAATTATTAATCCGATTTTATATTTAACCAGAGTCACACAATGGAAATAACCCCAGGCTATGCCAGTAAAATACTTTACATCTCATTTTTCTATCTCTTCAACTTTATGTGTTTTTATTGCCATCTGGTGGTTGTGAGTTGTATGTACTCCTGGACACCAACCATTCTAAAACCTAAATTCTGCTGTAATTTTCATGGCACAAGTACAAGGTGAATTGGGGTTAATTAGCCTATTGCATATAGGTTTAAGGAAATTTCATTTAAAAAATGGTAATGTCAGAGTTTTGACTAATGTCTAACATGATCTTTTGACTGAAGAGTTTACTGAAAGAATCAGAAGTTTTCTGATCACTTTTCATGGCCTGACACCTGGCTGTGGCGTTGCATTGCGTTTCTCCAGGGAGAAGATGGAGGACCAGCTGGAGAAGGAGGCCCGGTTCAGACAGCTGATGGCCCACAACTCCCACGACTCGGCCATCGACACCGACTCGCTGGAGTGGGAGACAGAGGTGGTGGAGTTTGAGAAGGACAGGGTGAGGGTTTTTTTTTTACTTATCAAAGATAGTCGTCATAGACAAGTATCTATTACAGTGACCGGACAAACAAACAAACAAACAAACAAACAAACAAACAAATAAATAAATAAATAAAGGGCTTTTCACAGGAGAAGCAACACCCGCTAGTTATTCAATTCATTTTCAATGAGAGGCAGGCGGGCAAAACGTCTCGAGATTCTTGCCGCTTACATGCACGAATCAAGAAAATACCCGCTTTTGAGGTGGCGGTGTGGGCACTTCAGTTTTGCGTTGTCTTTCAGATGACCGGTGAGGCGGGAGGGTGCGGGACAGAGCGGGCTCTGTATTCTATCTGAAGAGCTCTTAAGTTAAGGGGCTAGGTGTGCTCACAGATTATGTCACTATTTGCATAGTCACTGGAAAAGTACTGGTAATCCATTGACTAGATATTAATTATTGGAGAAATACAGTGGAATAACATTGGCTCTACTGATAACAATGGAAAATACGGAAGAAATGTTTTATGTTCTTCCTGCTATGGTCTCTAGTGGCATTAAACATCATATGTTGATTTAACCTTTAAACTTCCTGATGCTTTGCAGGATGACATGGATTTGAAGGCACTGGGTTTCGACATAGCAGAAGGGGTAAATGATCCGTATTTACCGGGAGACTGTGGAATATTTGTTACGAAGGTGGACAAAGGAAGTGTTGCTGATGGAAGGTTGAGGTAAAGAGTGACTCGTACCTCTTTTATCTTGGACATTATGCTCTCAAAAACCACAAAAGCAAATCACATCACATCATGTATTATATCCAATCACATCTCTGTGTGTATTTATTCGAGGCCACAGACACTTATTTGCTGGTAGTGTTTACCATGTAGAATATTTGTTGGTAGTCTATACCATGTAGTGTATTTGTAGGTAGTAAAATGTAGTATATTTCTTGGTAGTATATTCCTGGGGTTATGCTTGTAACCTGTTTGTAACCAGTATCCTCCTTTTCCTGTTCTGCTCAGAGTGAATGATTGGTTGTTGAAGATAAATGACGTGGACCTGGCCAATAAGGACAGGAAACAGGTCATCAAGGCCGTGCTCAGTGGGGGTGGGGTGATCAACATGGTGGTGCGCAGGCGGAAGTCCCTGGGCGGCCGCATCATCACCCCCATCCACTTAAACCTGGCCGGCCATAAAGGTGGGGGATAATCGCCGGTCTTTGGGCATTTGTTCATTGGTTCAAGGAATGTGGAATTCACTAATGTGAAAAGCAAAATGTAACTTAATGGAAGAGTAGCCAGCTTTTCTGGGGATCTACCCCTACAACATTGAGTTACAGCTTATTTGGTCTGTGAAGGGTCTGAGTGTCTTATTTTCAAGAAGAAATCCATGATGTTTTAATAATTCAAGTCCACTGGGAAATGAATGATCAGGAAGAGACTTGGCACTGCAGTTGTAGCGCATAAGAAGAGCAATAGAAATGTGAACATATAATAATAATTTGCTGTAATCAGAGATGTAAAAGTCCGGCTTCAGAAAGTCAAAGTCCTGCCATGTATTGGTTCTACCTGTGTGCTTAACATAGGTGATTTCACTAATTAGCTGATCTTCCTGGCTTAAGAGTTGTGCTAATTAGAATCAGCTGATTAAGTGAATAGTTGGGAAAAAATGTGGCAGGACTTTTACACCTCTGGCTGTAATAAGATGTGTGTGTGTTCTGTCGTCTGTGTGTGTTCTGTCGTCTGTGTGTGTTCTGTCGTCTGTGTGTGTTCATCAAATCAAAGATGCTGTGTTGTGTGTCGTATCATACGATTGCTGTGTGTGTTCTGTCGTCTGTGTGTGTTCTGTCGTCTGTGTGTGTTCATCAAATCAAAGATGGCGTGTCGTGTCGTATCATAAGATTGCTGTGTGTGTTCGTTTTCCTCTGTTACACAGACAGTGGCATCGGCCTGGAGAGCGGCGTGTTTGTTGCGTCGGTCGCCCCCGGCAGCCCCGCTGCCAAAGACGGCTCTCTGACCATCGGGGACCGGCTCATCGCTGTAAGCCCCAACACTGTCTTCCTCTACATCCATCAGTGTTCCACTGGAGCGCAGCCACAACACAGCCTCACATAGATACACTCCCCCCCCCAACGTCTTAGAGAGAAATATGATCACACAAACTAAAGATAATCTCCCCCTGTTCCATCTTTATGTATGAGCACTGAGCTCACTACTACACAAGACTTCAGTGTGCACACACACACACACAAACATACACACGAACACACACATACATACATACACATACACATATACACACACACACACACACACACTCAAACATACACACGAACACACACACACACGAACACACACACAGACACACCAACATACACAAGAACACACACATACATACATACATACACACACACACACACACACACACACACACACAAACATACACAAGAACACATACATACACACACACACAAACATTCACTCACTCTCTTACTGGTTTAGTCATCATCCAAATTGCACTTGCTCGGATGAGTCAGAGCTGATGTGTAAGAGATGTTAAGCTTGGAGGCGTACGGGTTCTGAGGTGGCCATGGCTAATTGAGACAGTCTTGTAACTGCCTTGAAAGAAGAGTTAAGGGTATTCTCATGCTTTCATGCTCAGACACACTCATGCAGGTATAACCCCCCCCCCCCCCATTTCTCTCTCTGGTGACAGATAAATGGGATCGCTCTGGATAACAGATCACTAAGTGAGTGTGAGTCGCTTCTAAGGGACTGTCGTGATTCGCTGAGCCTCTCACTTCTCAAGGTGAATGCACACACACACATACACACACACACTTGCACATATACATGTGTTAGCTAGAGCACAGTTACTTTAAATGACATCTGTTAATGAAAGAACATACTTTAGCACTGCCCGTATGCAAGGTCTGACTAAACACGCACCTGAACACAAGCAGCAGATAGTCATCAAGAAGTGATGCTCCCAGTAGGAGCAGTTTCACAAATCAAGTGAAGTGCTGAAGTCTGCAGCTGTAGTTGTTTTTTAGGGTGCTACTGACTGATCATCTTTCCATGATTCCTGTCCTAGTTCTTCCCTCAGAGCCTGTCGGGTCAGAGTCTGTTCGAAGTGGCCCGTGAGCTGGACAAGAGCCCGAGCGGGAAGCTGCCCGGCGCCGAGGTCCTGGCGCGCAACTGCCGCAACCTGCGGCACAACAGCTCCACGCAGACGGACATCTACTCCCCCGAGAGCCCGGCGTCGGTCGAGCCCAGCCCGCCCCCCTACCAGGACGTGGTGTGCTACCAGCGCCACCTCGCTGCCAGCCCGCACCAGGCCAAGCGGCCGCTGACGTTCCACCCGGCCTCCGTTTCCGCGGCGACGGCAACGACAACTGCCGTCGAGTGCGTCAGCGTCGCGGTGGACATGCCCCCGGAAAAGAGCCACACGCCCCAGAGGAGCAGCGGAGACACGTGGCCCCGGGTGCTGGCGGGAGGGCCGCCGTTGTCGTCGTCGTCGTCGTCTTCTTCGCCGGACGCCGCGGCGCCGCTCTCCATATTCCGCGTGACGGCCAAGCGGCGGAAGCCCATCTTCGACGCCGACATCTTCAAGCGGCCCGACACGCCCACCAAGCTGGACTACGTCACGCTGTCCAAGGCCCGGCCCCAGAGCCCTCGGACTGACGCCCCGGCCACCCCCCCGACGCCTCCCACGCGGAGCGACTCCTTCAAGTACAAGCACAAGCAGCAGAGCAGTTCGGCGTCGGACTCCACTCTCACCACCGGCTCCCCGCCGTCCACCCCCTCCCAGTGCCCCCCACCATCCGCCCCAGGAGGTAGGACTGCTCGATCAAAATGACAATCATTTGGGTCAATATTACAATTACATTATTACTGGATACGATTAATGATTTTGGAAACACCAACCATTTTCTAAACTTTCATTTCTAAATCTGTTTCTCAGTATATATTTTTGATTCTTCTTGATGTTAACAAAGTAGTTTATTAATACAATTAATACAATAGTCACTACTATAAACCGAAAACCAAATATGGCAAAACAATTGCATCTCAATTATGTTGTTAAGTCCTAATTGAAAAGGGATTTTGATTTCGGGTCATTCCTCCGGACAACTAGGAGGAGAGCTCAGGACCCGAGAGGACGTAGCGGTCAGAACCGGCCCGGAGCAGGAGATGAAGAGGCCCAGACCCAGCTCTGCCCCCGCCCCACGCCGACAGCTCACCCCTCTCAAGATCCCCATACCTATGCAGGTAACACACACCAGCACACCTGTACAGGTGGCAGAGTAACGCACACCCAAACACTATTAAGTAGGTGCCAAACTCTGGTGATAAACTTAGACATATGATGTTACACAGCCCAAATGGCTCCAATTGGGTATTCGGCCGTGAGTCCGCCTTCAAATACAACACCAGCGTACCTGACACATCTCTAAACCATCACTCAAGCTGCTTCCTATTCATCATCACCCTCCCACACACCCCATTACACCCCCCCCCCCCTCACACATCCACACACACACACCATACCCCCCCCATACACACACACAATATACCTTTTTAATTACTACTTTTAATTTATTCTTTAAAGTTGAGCTGGCTCTTGTGCAAAATAATTGAATTACTTATTATTCCTTTTATGAGTACATGACAATAAACTTCTTGAACTTGAACTCTTATGTCTCAGCACTGTGAGAAAAAGTGTGTGTTATTGTATTTAAAGCAGCAATGTAGTGATGGTACACAGTACATCTAAGTCCACTCCATTTGCCAGCACCGATTATTGTTATGTAGATGTGATTTATACCTTTTATTATTGTTTCTGCATGCACACACTAAGTGAACCATTGAACCATTGTCAGATGACGTATGCTGCACTGCAATGTGTTGTGTGTTGTTGATCAAATAAATGTGTTTGGAGAGCTAGACGTTGTCCAGTGCAACTTCCTTGTCCATGACGTGCTGCTGATTGACTGTGATGAGTCATGCTCACATGTTGGGCCTGTGTTTTGTTCAGGCGTACGCCAAAGACGAGCGCTCTCCAGACTCCCTCGGGCCCGTCGACTTCTCCCCCACCCCACCTCACGCTCACATGGGCTTCCCCCCGCCGGGCTACCACGGGCCTCTGCCAGGACGTGAGTCTCTCACACACACACCCGCACGCACGCACGCAGTCTCTCTCACACACACACACACACACGCACGCACACACAGTCTCACACACACATACAGTCTCACACACACAGGAACGAACAAACACACACTCTCAACACATCTACACACACATGTACACACCAGTGGAGGCTCCTTCATTGAGGAAAGGGAGGAACACCCTCCCTAAAATTTCAAAGAAAAATAAAAAATATATAAAGTGAATTACTAATCTGATAAATTACTGTTAATATTACTATTTTTAACACTTTGAATGAACAAAATCGTTCCCCTAGGTCAAAATGCCAACAGCACCCCTATCGCTATTGAAAATTACTGCATGGAGGAGCTTCCTCCTCAAGCCCCTCATTGAAGTCCATTATAAACGCCTCGGACCCCAGCGGCTCGTGAATCACGTCGTTTTCAATGGCCAAGGGAGGAAGCTCCTCCGTACAGTAATTTTCAATTGCGATAGGGGGTGCTGTTTTTAGCGGCAACGGTTCAAGAACGTCATCTGCAGTCTACGAATCTTAGGTTGAACGGAAAGCTTGTTTGTTGTTTGCTCGTGAAATAAACTGTACAATGGAATCAGAGGACAATCTCAAATCTTTTATACATTCAAATACACTGCGAATACACTGATGTATGATGAATGTTTATCAAAGCAGGAAGACCAGCTCCAAAAATTCATATTCCAAAACAAGATGGTAAGGCTAGTGTAGGCTACTGAATGCTACATAGTCAGACAAATAGGCTACTCATGGCTAATTGGTAACGTTAGCACAGAAAACAATCAGCCATAGCCTACTGCTGGCCTGTCACATACGTAGACAGTTCACTTGGTGATACTGATTTTTGGATAGTTATGAGTTGTTATAATCATCCAAGTTATGCCTTGTTAAATAAGGTTCTTGTTGTTATGTTCTTGTTTTCACCGTTCTAAATGTATCTTTGGATGGTAACATTGTTAATGAATGTTTCAGACCATGATGCATTCCTTTAATGACGTCTTCAATAACATTTGCCTTTCGCCCCCCCCCCCCCCAGAGAATGTCAGAACAGCATTTATTGCACAACATTGCCAGTTAAAATGCTACATAGTACATACTGCTGCTATAAATGTGTCTGGGTAGGCGGCCTACATACTCTAATTGTTCACATATGCCACCAACACCATCACAACCTCACATTTGCCACTAACGCCAATCAAGCAGACATTCCTTCCTCCGTTATTTTTTTAACCACCAGCCGCCACTGGTACACACACACACACACACACACACACACACACACACACACACACACACACACACACACAGACACAGACAGACACTCTCAACATACGTACACACACAGACACTCAACACACGTACACACACAGACACTTCTCTCTTTCTCCATTCTCCTCTTGCTCCACATGTCCATCAGTATATCCCCTAAATGTCTGAAAACCATATTTAGTGTACCTTTAGTAAACTATGTACATTACTGTATATCTATTATCATTTAAAAGTATTATTATAATAATACTACCAATAATAATAATACTTGGAATATAATTGTAAAAGTATCATTTGGACTGAGTAATTCCCTTGTTTGTAATTTATGTCCTAAATTTGTTTCTGTATTGACAGAGCCCTCCCCTCGTGGCCTGTCTCCCTGTCCGGCTGTCACCACGGTGATGCACAACCCTGTGTACACAGCCTGGAGCCACTGGGTCAACAGCAACACCTGCCCTCCCGCACCACACTCACGCAACAGGTATGCTCGCGCTTACGGCAAGCTCCAGAAGAATCAACAAAAAAACTCAATAAAACTCGACGGGAATCTGGACTGCATTGATTTGTAATCTCTCTCTCTCTCTCTCTTTCTCTCTCTCTCTCTCTCTCTCTCTCATAACACCAAAACATTCTACAAAAACATGTAATTGTATAAAAAGTCACTGATAACAACAATGTAAGAAAACATACTGTAAATGAACACTTTTTCAAAAATGATTGGGCAAACAGGGTTTTAAATTGTCTCTCCTCTTCTATGATAACCTGATAAGATGTCTTTCTTTCTTTCTCTCTCTCTTTCTTTCTCTCTTTCTCTCTCTCTCTCTCTCTCTCTCTCTCTGTGTTGTATTGTGTGTCCAGTCCTCAGCACCAGGGCCGTCTGAGTCTGGACCTCAGCCACAAGCGCTCCAGTGAGCTGAGCGATGGCGCTCGCCGCACTCCACACAGCACCAACTCCCTGCCCTCCAGCGCCAGACACGGTGGGCTGAACACACACACACACACACACACACACACACACACACACACACACACATATCACACATCACATCTTAATACCACCCCACACCCTGGTCTACTAACACACCAGACTCATGAGGCTGTGGCATGGGCAGGTAGATACGTGTGGTGTGGTGTTGTTTTTTCTGTGGAAGGGAAATGGAGATCATGTCTCCCCTTGTTCTTTAATCAATGCACAGAGGTTAGTGACTTGTGCAGTGTCTACAATGCTGTTAACGAGCTCTAATTTATTGCTGGTTTGGTAAGTCCTCCATAAGCTGTACAGCAGGGGTCTCAAACTCAAATGAGCTGGGGGCCAATTCGGCCAACGTCATCTCATTGGAGGGCCGGCTATTTTTGAAAATGCAATGTTTTTTTTTTCAAATACCACACAAAACTGCAAACAGAAAGTGCAAGTGTTTTTATCTAGTTTTAGACACCTGTGCTAGCAACCTTAGCTTCTAAATAAAATAATGATAAAATAAATATTAATACAAATTATAAAACAAATGAAAAGCATAAAAACAGGTATGTGTGTGTTTCACACCAAATAAAAATATTTTCCTCTCATAACTTTTTTAAACCTGGCAAACTATAGGCGTCAGGGTTAAGAAAGCAACACCATTGGATTTTTATATCAAAATTTCAAAAGGCCATGGCTTGAAAGTGGTGAGAGATAAAGTCCTACTGTAAATGTACAAATCTTTGAGTAAAACAAAAGTTTATGAAGGGGATACATTTACCCATCTAATTTGCCACTGGATGGCATGCAAGCACCTCAAATTATGCACCTTTCAGTAAATACTGGATGAACATATTTGAGCAGGTTTACTTTCCTTTTTTCATATTACCCACATAACAAATTAACAGGAAAACACCTAAGATGTATACCAACCCCTAAGATGTATATGGTTTCTAAACCACAAGGCCTACAATAAAGTATTCTGGTCAAATCAGTTCCTATCGCGGGTAATCTGAGTACCCAGAAGTTTGCATCATATTGCGGGTGACTTTGTAGTTTAGAGCCCTATTTCTACTAGCCCTGCTGTCTGTACCACGTCCATTACGGACACTATCATCACGATTACCACTGCAACCTCCAAGCTATGTTGGGCAGAGGGTCGAAATAAGCATGGTATGCTTAGTGGACACCGTCGTACACGCAGACGCACCTCCATTCAATAGACGATCGACCATAATCTCCAAAAGGATCTTCTCCTTCAGATTTAGAATAGGTGAATAACATAGCCTACCTAAGACTTCATCACACGTAAACGTCAACATTTGGTGTAGGCCTATTTCTGCTTAAATCGCTTCCGCGTCATTACAAATGCACGTCTTTGTGTATTTCCTGAAAACTTTGCGCAGCGATTTTGGGTTTGAATGAAGCTCTGGATGTCTAGCACATAGTGGAGCAGAGTACACATGAGATTTGTCACCGTACTTGGAACTATCGTCTATTTTAATCAGTATCGTTGTTTGCCGCAATTAAAAAGTCTGAAGGGCCGGATTATGTTATTATTTTGACATACGTCGCGGGCCGGAATTGGGCCGGACGCGGGCCGGATTTGGCCCGCGGGCCGGGTGTTTGAGACCCCTGCTGTACAGTAAGAAGTACATAACCCAGTGGCATAGTGTACTCATCTCTCCTCTCTTCTCTCTCCGACTTTGGCAGGTGGGGTAAGCAGTCAGTATCGCGCTGAGCGAATCAAGATCCCCTCAACGCCCCGATACATGCGCTCCGCGCAAGGCTCCACACAGGGCTCCGACAGAGGTAAAGCTACAAAGCCCAAACCTACATCCTTCAGAACACCATAGCAACAATTGGCACGCATGTGGCTGGAGAATACAGCTGTTTGCCACAGTACCACAGTCATGTCATGTAGGAGAGGTGATTAGCTGTCACAAGGTGCCACAAGTCAAGTCGCATCACATGTGGCACCTTTAAAAGCAGCAGAAATTGCACCATAAGTGCTTCACAGTTAATGTTGATTAATTAAGAGTAGAAATTAACATGGGTAAGGTAAAAATATAAATAAAAAAACAAGCAAAACAACATTAAAAAAAGTCATGACCATCCCCTTTAGACTAACTTAATTGTGTTCTTTCTTTTGCTCTGCCCTTTTTGTCCCTCTAGGCTCCCTATCCCACTCGGACTGCAGCACCACCAGTCTCATCACCCCTCCTCTATCCCCCCTCAACCTAGAGACCACCTCCTTCGTCAGCAGCCAATCACAAGGCTCCATTTCCTCCCACGTCAGGCTGTCTGTCAGCCCTGCACCAATTGGAGACCGGAGAAATGACAGGTACAATCAGACATTAAAATCTCTACTCTTTGAAGAACTAATGCTCTTTACGAAGGCTACATAATTATACTGAGAGCATCAAAGTCTCCAGCTGTCGGCTTCATTTCACCTTAACATTTAGTGATCTGTGGGGTTGTTACGTAATTGGTGGAGTTGTCTAGAGGTTCTGTCATGAGTCGAAGAAGGGTGTCATGTACCACCGTGTCCCTGGTGGATTAACTGACATTTCAGCTAGTGACCCACATCAGGTTTGTTTTAACAAATGCCACCAAATGAAATGTCACTTCACTAACTTCCCACAGACAATTCTGTTTCTTCTGACAGCAGATCTGCCAAGAAAAAGGAAAATGGCGATGACTTTTTGTATCTGTTCATCCACCTCTTTCTGTTTTTTTTGTTGTTGTTTTGTTTTTTTAAACTGCCTTACACTTTAAACCCTTAGGGCCAGTTACCCATCCATGGATTAAGACCAGTTCTAGACTAAAGGAACATTTCAATGAACATTTTTAGTTCAAAAAACCTTTACGCCTAGAACTATGATTAACCCAAGTACAGGAAACTGGCCATAAAAACTCACCCCTCTCGTCATCTCTCATGACCAAACGCGCCGCGTCTCGCTCTTCCTCTTCCTCGCCGTCCTCTTCCTCTCTCAGCCTCTTTGACTTCACCGTCCTCCCGCTCCCTCTCCCCCTCTCTGTGTCCTTCTGCGACTCTTTCAGACGTCTGTTGTGTAACAAATCCTTTCCGAGGCTCCCTCGGCCCCTCCGGCCCAAGTTCGCCTCTCTGAGGAGCTTAAGGTTGGTTCTGATCCATCCGCACTCACACCCGGGAGATGGGGATGTCCCAAATCACAAGCATCAGGACCGAGAGGGAGCCTTGCTCGCCTGACTCAATCGAATTCAATTTAGTTTATCAAAGGGTGAAATTTATTAAACTTATTTTATTCGATATGCAGTATGAAAGGGTGACATTTATCAAGCTTATTTAATTTGATATTCACGACACTTGAGAAAGGATAGGAGTTCAAAATCACATATTTGATTAATATCACTGAAGCACTGGGAATTTCTGTGGAAATCTGCAATGCAGCCCATGCTTTAAATGTAATTGTACATGGTCTGCAATCTTCAAGTATACTTGCTGCAACTGAACTTTTTGATAACTTTGTAGATAGAAACCTCTGAGGAACTGATGGTATTTTGGGACATACCCTTCCACCAACTCTTTTTTCTCTTGTTTTGTCTCTTCAATGTGAATGTCTCCTCTCCATCACTGACATTGTTGCACTTCAACAGGCTTTCATGCACATTTCCTGCACTTAGTCCCCTTCCTCTAGAGAATTTTCCTCTCTTTAGCCAGATTTCCTTTCCTGGGTTGCTAGCTGAATGCTTGTTTGTGACTGGAGCTTGAGCGTTGTGTTTTCCTCTTGGGTTGGACCTAGAGCGGCTGCATGAGTCTGATGATTTGGGGCTGAGAGAGTCACTGCATGGGTCACATCTCCGGAGCTCCTCAGCTTTATTTGGTCCCTGTGTTCTGAACAAAACAAAACGGCCTATTTGAGGACACCAAGAATCAGTTTATCCTATTCTCAGCCTATCTCTAAATCCACCAGATCTACCCTTGCAAGAAAAAAGCAAGCTGTTCTTCTTTTAAATTCACTGTTGTTATGTAATGAAAAACAGCGTCACAATAATATCAATGCCTTTCCACCTGCTGCTCACCCCTACCTCAGATATTGATCTGACAATGGACCATGGACTAATGGAATAGGAGAAAAATGCATATGGAAATATTAATGAACATAAAATAAATATACAAAGCAAGGTGCTGTTTAAGGACACTAAACCGCCCCCTCCAGTACACTGGGCACTTGTAAAGTAAATGGTAGGCAAGGATACGTGTCGCTTTTGAAGTTCCATATTTCTTCATATATTTGGACCGTACTGCAATTCATTCCAGATTAGAGAAACTAGAATTTCATCATTTAGTCATTTATTTCAACACCACAAGGTTTTTTTAAAAAAAAATGTATCTCTCTTTATCTCTTTATCTATCTAGTAATGTGTAAATGCAGTTAAATTGTATCCCGTAAAAACTTTATTTCAAAAAATATTTCTAACAGCAGCTTTAATCTTCCTTTTGTTAATCTAATCAACAGGAGACCCTGGCCCATTTTAAGATAAGTCACGGCCATCACAGCCTAGTGTTGCTTTACCAAACCTCATCCATCTCATCCAAGCCTAATTTAGTGCAACCCTGCTTTGTCTTGGTACACAATACACTTGTACAGCTCGCCCTAGCCTGCAGTCTGTTCAAACCCAGCCTTGCTAAATCCTGTCCCCATGAACGCAAGCGAAAGCACACCACAAACAATATCAGATAGTGTAACTGCATGTGACCAGTAACGTATGAGGGAAAACTGTTGGACTGCAAAGAAGCAATATATAAGTTTCTGTGTTGGGTTTAATATAGCGAGAATCCTGACTCATAACGATGATGATTAATGTGTGTCCAGGCCGTATCTGGAGGAGCCGCGCGCCGTGACCATCCACAAAGGGGCCGAGCCACTGGGCATCTCCATCGTTGGCGGGGAGAACGGCGGCATCTTTGTCTCCAAGGTGACGGGAGGCAGCATCGCTCACCAGTACCAGCTGGAGTTTGGGGACCAGCTGTTGGAGGTATTGCTGTTAGAATATCAGTCTTCACTTTTAAAGATTGAAAGATGCTCTGACTCATAGCATGAAAATAGCTGCATCATTGGAGTAAAAAAAAAACTGTAAAAGGCTTTCTGATTCTTGTACACTTACTCTAAATTCACCTTTATCACTGTCATTGTTAACTTTTTGTCTTTTCGACATTTCCTCTCTCTCTCTCTCTCTCTCTCTCTCTATCTCTCTCTCTCTCTCTCTCTCCCCCCAGTTTAATGGCATAAACCTGCGGAATGCTACAGAGCAGCAGGCGCGGCTGATCATTGGTCAGCAGTGTGACACAGTCACCATCCTGGCCCAGTACAACCCTCACATGTACCAACTGGGCAACCACTCGCGCTCCAGGTACCCGCCTACTGCCCCTGACCCTATCCCAGTGCCCTCAGTGCTATCCCAATGGCCCAGGCATCTGCCATCCCAATGCCCCAATACTGCCAGGGCACTATCATCCCAATGCCCCAATACTGCCATCCCAATGCCCCAATACTACCAACTCATACACATTGCATTACCTATCTACCGAGTCACCTGGGCTTCAGGGAGTAAAAGTCCTACTGTGTATTGGTTCTGTCTGTGCACTTAACACAGGCGATTTCACTAATTAGCTGATCTACCTGACTGAAGAGTTGAGCTCATTAGAATCAGTGAATGGTTGGCGTAGTGAGTTCCCTGTTTTGGGGTGTTGACCGTGCCCATGTTCTCTCAGTTCTAGGATTGATCCAATCAGCAGCCATCCTCCGTCGCACGGCAGCGGAGCCACACCCCCCGATGACCACTCCACTATCGACACGCTGAGCGAGCAGGACGAGGGCACCATGACGCCGCCCTCCAAACAGACCACACCGACCACTAGCCCACGCGGTTCTGTCAGGTAAAAGCTTCCACAAGGGGTCAAGACATTAGGCCTCGTTTATACTGAGAGCCATCAACCCAGGATCTTTGGCCTAGGCTACAAGCGCCAGGCTTGGCCCTCAATATAAACAGAGAGTTCAAGGTCAAAGGGTCAAGAGTTTACCAAGGGTCGAGAACCCACCAGGTCGATGGTAGTCTTCAGCTCACTTGAGTGTTTTTGTGTGAAGAAACATCCTCTAAAGACCCTCCATGGATCATCAGTAGGTGATTACTTTACTTTTGTTGTGGACTGTCGAGGGTTAATGTAGCGTGTTCCATTTAGACTATTTATAAAGCAGCTCAACATGTAGTGACATTTCGAGATGGCGGTGCATGTGGCAAAGCGCTGAAAATCTGTGATTTTTTTTCTGTTCCGGCCCTCTAAGGGTTTAGAGAAAGGCCATCGAGGAACCTTTAAATCCACAGTGCTCTCTCACTCTTTTCTCTCTCACCCTTTCCCTCCATCCTACCATCTCTTACTTCTCTCTCAACTGCCTGTCTCCCTTCCATAACCGTGACCTTTCCATGATCTTTCCTTCTTTTTCATTCATTCATCCTTTCATTGATTGATTGATTGATTGATTCATTCATTCATTCATTCGTTTTTTCTTTCTTTCATCCTTTCTTTTATCATTTCTTTCTTTCTTCCTCCAGATTCCTTTAGTGTAATAATAATCTCTCTCTCTCTCTCTCTCTCTCTCTCTCTCTCCCTCTCTCTCCCTGTACATTAGGCGTGTGCTCCCGGAGCCACGGCGGGTGACAGTGCAGAGGGTGCAGGGTGAGCTGGGCGTGTCCATCTGCGGGGGCAACCTGCACGGCATCTACGTGGAGCGGCTGGAGGAGGACAGCCCCGCCAGGGCCGCCGACGGGCTCATGCCCGGAGACCTCATCCTGGAGGTAAGTAGTGCAGAGAGAGTGTGTGTGTGTGTGTGTAGATGTGCGTGTGTTTGCACATTTGCGCTTATGCTTCAACCACACACGCATATGGTTCTGTATCTTTGGCAACATTGTCTTTTTCTGAATGGTCATAGCATTGAAGCACACTGAATGGAACTGGATTGAGACAGAGAGGGGGGAGAGAGAGATGGATTGGGGGGGGGGTGTTGGGTAGGAAGAGAGGGATGAGGGCTAGAGAGAGGGGGAGAGTGGGGGATGAAAGAGAGAGAGAGAGAGATGTAGGGTAGAGAGAGAGAGAGAGACGAACAAGGCAGGGGGGGGGGTCAGGGTGAACAAGGGATGAGAGAGAGAGAGAGAGAGAGAGAGATGTGGAGGACAGGGAGTGATAAAAAAAAAGATGAGAGAAGGATGAGTACATGGGGTGAAAAATGAGGGAGGGAGGGAGGGGGGGATTTAAAAGAGATAACAAGTGAAATGAAAGAGACAAAAATGAGTTGGGAGGGTAGGAGGAGCAGAGATGGATGAGATTGCAGACAGAGGAGTGAGAGGAATGGGGGGAGGGGGGCGGGGGGAGGTACATGATGGGCTAGAGATACAGAACGAGAAGAGGATGTTCACAGGGATGCAACAGGAGCAGGCGCTGGAGTTGAAGAGAGGACACCCAAAGATGAAAAGCTTTTAATCTCACTATCGGGCTCAAAAACCTGCAGCTGTCCGGAGCCCCGTCCATCCCCTCCGCACTGAGATGGAGAACTGTGGCACTTAATCCCCCCCATCAACCCCCCCCCCCCCCCCCCCCCCCACATCTGACCCAATCCCTGCCTGTAATATTCTAACCCTCCCCAGGTGACCTGCCCTGCTACCGTCCTGCAAAGGCTAAACTTCAACAGAAGTTGCGTGCAGTTCGGCCTCGCATTTGAGAATGACTCCCAAAGATGTCGTCTTTTTTTTTTTTTTTTTAAAGCACTTCTCCTGCATCCAATTGGGTGTCATTTGGCTCCACTCTTTACTCCCAGGGCACTTCCTGTGCAGTTCAGAAGCGTGTTTTAAGTTTGAAGTTTGGAGTGCCTTTAAAAAGCACCGCTCTTTGGGGAATTGTTTGGCCCCATTTTTGTAAGGAGACACATTTTGTAACTTTTAATACAAGTATGTACCAGCATGCATAGTTAAGCAAGTCCTTCTACTTTCTTTACAGTTTATTCTTCACCAGCTGTTATATCATTCTCTGCTGTTTTCTCTATGGTCGTTACATTGTCTAGTACAGTTGTATCGATAGTGTCTGGTCTGCTCACCTTTGCCTGAGGAAGACCCAGCCTGGTCGAAACGTTGCAGCACTTAATAAATGTATGGAAGTTTTAGCAGAGTGCGGGCATTTCATTCCCTTTGTGGTCTGCTCACCTTCCCATGGGCAGTTGCATTGATTGACCATTGTTTGATTGACCAGTGTTTGTGTGTGTGTGTGTGGACGAGAGTGTGCAGAGAGGTGATGTGTCCCGTCCTGACCGGTCCTGTCGTCCCTCTTACAGTACAGCTCAGTGAGCCTGCAGGGCCGCACGGCGGAGGAGGCGTACCTGGAGATGCTGAAGCCCCTGGACACGGTCACCCTGCGGGTGCAGCATCGCCTGGAGGAGTTCAACATGCTGAGGGACAGCCCTGGAGATGGCTTCTACATTAGGTACACACACACACACACACACACACACACCAATCCAGTCACGCCAGCAATGCCAGCATACCATCAGTAATAGAATTAAGTCCAGTTTTGTCAAGACAATCCTTGTTCATTAATCACAATAGTTTGACCTAGCCCTGTCTGCAGCTAGTTGTTGTGTTTTACCACAATGGTGCTTAACCTATAGTCCAAAAATGCTACTTCACAGTCGGGAAATCTGTGAAAAAGAGCCCCACTGACAAAACGATTTTGAGGCAGAAAACTATTAACCTCTACTGAAATCATTAGTGTATAAATTAGCACTGACATATTGTCTCCTTCTCATTCATTTATCAAATATGAGAGAGCCTTAATGATGGGTGTCTGAATGATTACCCCTGGAAGTACGTTGAAGTGCTTTACCAAATGTTTGCCTGTGTCTTCTGAGCAGAGCACTTTATGACCGCATGGCTGAGGTGGATGAGGACCTGAGCTTCAAGAAGGACGACATCCTCTACGTGGACGACACGCTACCAAAGGGCAACTTTGGCTACTGGATGGCCTGGCAACTCGACGAGAACGCACAGAGACTAGGCAGAGGCCAGATCCCCAGCAAATACATGTAAGGACCACAGCCGCAGAGCAACAAACCATCTCTCTGCGTGCAGCACTCAGATATTGTTCAGAACTGTGTATTTAAGTTAGTTAGTTGACTGAAAGTTGGCTGGCTGATATTTAGGCACCTTTGTCCAATGTGGCACAGACTCCCAATGGTGGGAATCAAACCCCATTTGGACCGATTGTCCGTCTGTGACGTTCCCTCTGCTTCACCACGCCCGTATTCAGTTCATTTGTAATATGTCTAGTAGTCTGATTTGACACTGTGTGATATTAATGTGTCAAATCAGAATATTAATGTGAAATGTGAAACCTCCTTTTCAACACTTTTCCATTTTGGATAAGAATGGTGGAAAAATAATTTGGAACATGTCAAGGTCCAAAAGCTGCTTCTGTATTTAGAACGTTTGTTCTCCTGAGGGTGGAAGACATTAATAAGACATTCCCAGAATCAGATGGTAACACTCACCCACTATTTCCCCCTGGAAAACCACAGGTTGGAGCAGGAGCTCCAGCGTCGGCTGAGCGTTCCGGACGGGAAGGAGGAGGCCTGCTCCAGCCGGAGCCTGTCGGCAGCTGCGCGGCGTTCCTTCTTCCGCAGGAAGAACCGACACAAGCGCAGCACGTCCCGCGAGGGCAAGGACACGCCTGCCCCCGACGCCATCAGCACCGACTCCATCCCCTACATGGAGGGTGAGACGCCCTCACAACCCCCACATCTCCAAACTTCTCCAAAGTGCTCAGGCTCTGTGCCTGAATTCAGAGTGTGTTTGTGTGTCTGTCTGTCTGTTTGTGTTAATGGGTCAGTCGGTGTGTGTGTGTTCTCTGAATTCAGTGTGTGTGTATATATATATATATATATATATATATATATATATATATGTGTGTGTGTGTATATATATATATATATATATATATATATATATATATGTGTGTGTGTGTGTGTATCTGTTTGTGTCAATAGGTCGGTGGTGTGTGTGTGTGTGTTGTTCATGTGTGTTTGTCTTTGCCTCTCTGTGCAGACTGTGTGAACGTGGCCTACCAGCGCGTCCAGAAGGTGGAGTGCATCTCCCCCAGGCCAGTGCTCCTCCTGGGGCCACTGGTGGAGCCCACCAAAGACATGCTGGTCAAACAGGCCGACTGCAAGTTCTGCAGATGCCCGCTGGGTGAGTTGGACACATTTTTGGGCTTTTTATACCTTTAATTTGATAGGACAGTGGAGATGGACAGGAAGCGAGTGGGAGAGAGAGTCGGGGTGGGATCCAGAAAAGGACCACGGGGCGGGAATTGAACCCGGGTCGCCGGCGTACTGTGCAGGTGCCCCAGCCAGTTGCGCCACGGCTGGGGCCAGACACATTTGTTTTTATTATTTTCTATTGAATTCATCCATATTAGTATTATTTACACTATTATTTGATTGGACAGGATGGCCACACACTGATCTCTTTTTAAGTTATTTATTCGAGACTGATATGTCGGCAAACAGCCTTTATCAAGGTTCACAGAATAAGCAACATGCACATTTTATTTTAATATCATCAGACCCTCAGCTCAGCTCAGCATAAACCTTTGACTTTGCCATTCAGAGCTGCGTGCGTGTGTATCACTTAGTATTTGTCAGATAGGATTATTTATTTTTATTTTTTGCCTGTTTTCCATTCAACTGTTGCCAAGATTGAAGAAGCTCCACATCCAGATTGTGTTATCATGCTGTCCTGGTTTGTATAATTCCAATCTGGCTGTTTTTGTGCAGAGGTAATGAAGGCATCCCAGCAGGCCATAGAGAGAGGAGTGAAGGACTGCCTATTTATTGACTACAAACGCAGGAGTGGCCATTTTGATGTGACCACTGTGGCCTCCATCAAGGAGGTGACCGAGAAGCAGGTAATGTTTGATTTCTTTATGTGTTTGTTTGTTTGTTTGTTTGTTTGTAATGAAATCGGGGGGGGGAGGGGGGGTAGTGTGGGGACGGTTGTCCTGTATTTTTTCTAATACACAATTTTATTTCTAGAGCGGAGCGATAGCTCTGTTTCTAGAATCTTTGGTCATGTCAATAGTTTTTCTACTTATTAGCACTTGTAGACACTACTAATAGTTGGTGCTCTACACGGGAACCAAACTCACGTGTGCCCTCCTCACCCCCAGGACTGCCACTGTCTGCTGGACATCGCCCCCCACGCCATCGAGCGCCTCCACAGCGTTCACATCTACCCCATTGTCATCTTCATCCGCTACAAGAACGCCAAGCAGATCAAGTAAGTCTGCATCTCTAGCAAAGACATCTGACGCTATCTATGCAGTATGTTTGAATTAGCATTTGCTTCAAAGACCCCCCCCCCCCCTTTCTACCACTTTGATGCGCTGCTCTTCCAGTGACAATCTAGACTGTTTCTACTGCCTGTAGAAACGATTCCACTCTTTATGCAGTGTTATTGTGTGTGTGTGTGTGTGTGTGTGTGTGTGTGTGTGTGTGTGTGTGTGTGTGTGGTATTTGATGTTGCATGCATCTCATCATCTTTGAAAGTTGGCATCTCTGGTGGGACCTAACTGGAGTGTCCCTGTTTATGTAGTCTATTGACATCACTGTCAATAATGAAACAAGGCAAAAAAAGACCTGGTTAAGAAAGCTACCATATTACCAGAATTTCATATGATGTGAGTGTTTTTGGTTGTCTGTCAGGGAGCAAAAGGACCCTGTTTATCTGCGGGATAAAGTCTCTCAAAAACATTCCAAGGAACAGTTTGAAGTTGCACAGAAGACAGAACAGGAGTACAGCAAATACTTCACAGGTCTGTCTCATACTCAATGGAAACCCAATGAGCTATATTTAGATCTGTATTACATGTATGTAGTATTATTTATCTTGCAAATTGCTTTTATATTTAGCCCTAGTGGCAAACACATGTGGCAGATGGTTTATCTCTCCACTATGTTCATGGCCAGTGAAGCTAAAGTCACTGCCATGCTGTATTGGCTAGAATGAAACTGGGCTAAACTCATCCTTTTGTCGTTTTTTTTTGTTTTGTTTTTTTTGTTTGTTTGTATTTTTCTCTCCTCTCAGGGGTGGTCCAGGCAGGGAGTCTGGCCTACATTTGCACTCAGATCGAGACCATCGTGGATCAAGAGCAAAGCAAAGTCCTCTGGATTCCCGATTGATCACCATTTTAAATCACACATCGCCGCCAACAACTACAATAAAAACAGATAAAACACTAGAACAACAACTACTACTACTACAACAACAACAACAACAACAACAGCGACTACAAAAACACATCGCTGAACACTAAAAAACTACAAGAACACTAAACACCTTGACCATGTGAAGGGGTACAACAGACTAAACGTATGTGTGTGTTGTTAATGACATGTTCACATTTCTATTGCATTTGCATCACTGCGGCTCCTGGCCACTTTGACACTACCGAAGCTTTTTTTTTTCCTTCAGTCACAATAGTAACACTTCATTTCAGGCAAAAACAAACAAACACTCGTTTACAATCAACAACAGTTGTGTTTATGTACTTTTGTCTTGCGTACTTGAATGTGTTTTCTCTCTCTTTTTTAATTTTTGAAACCTCACCCATCCTTTAATCCCAAGCCTCTCCCCAATTCTGTGTTCTTTGTACTAGTCAGAGCAGACCTGTTTGAGGGTTCACCTTTGATAACGTATTAGCTACTATTAGCCTGGGGTACTCCTAAGGAAAGATTATGTTTGTCGCTAGCATGCAACAGCCTAATGACACACAATATTTGTCTCTTCTTGATTTAATCATGTAAAATCTCACTGCTAGGTCGCAGACTTGGTCTAATGTAGCAAGTGATGATGCTCGCTCTGTGGGAAATCACCCAATGTCTTTTATTTTCTCCTGTGTGTTCCTCGTCTCTTATTCTCGTCGATTTTAATGTATCTATTTAAAGGACAAGAAGTACTGGTGCAATTTGTTTTGACGGTATGGTCATTTAATATTTCCCTCCTTGTTAATTTCCGATTAACTTTTTTTATATTATTATTATTATTATTGATATTACTGTTGATGTTATTTAATATGGTTGTGTAGCTCTGAAGTGAGATGCAGATATGTTACTAAAGGATGAATCCAGTGCTCAGTCTTAACAGAATCCTGTCCCTCAGTATAACATTGTGCCAAATCTCCAAGTCTCCCTTCTTATTTTGGCTCTGTTTTGCACTTGAATCTTTCCCTTCTAGCATTTACACTCTGAAATATATTTTTGTTATCATATTGCTGTTTTATTTTAGGTACGTTGACTAGTTATCCTGTACAAGCAAATGCAAGTGGTGTGTGTGTGTGTCTGTGTGTGTGTGTGTGTGTGCGCATGTGTGTGTGTGTGTGCGCGCGTGTGTCTGTGCACATATGTAAGTGTGCGTGTGTGTATCGTCAGTGTGTTCCCCATATCATGTCCCTAACATTTCACTAATGTCCTGTACACAAAGCAGGAATTGTTCTCCTACTTTAAATCATGAAGTGAAAAAGGGATGTTCTCTTGCACATTTTTTTTTATTAAGAAAATGCTATCCTGTGGTTGGACCATCTATTCACAACAAACCATTTGGAATCATTACTTCAGTGATGTCAAAATAACTTTGCTGGGTTTTCCAGTAAGTGATTACTGTAAGAGAGACATTTCTCGCAATTGAAGACACCAAATGTGTAAGCATTATGCTCAAAATTGGGATTCTTCTCAATGAATAGACATGACCTCTATCTAATGTTAAATTAATAAATACAACTTAAATTGTGCTCTCTGTGTGTCTTGTCCATATCTACTTTTTGGATCCTAATTTCAGGGCCACCTGTATAGAGTGATTTTTGGTTGGCTCATTTTATACTGTATATCCATAGTGTGTGTTAATGTTAAGTGGTTACTTCGGTCTAGCCATACCAAAGAGTCTATGCAGCGAGATACTTAATAATAGTTTTATAATGTGGTCTGTGATGAGTTTGTTTAGCTCCTCAAAAAGAAAGTCTAGCTTTTTATAAAACAATGTCATAATGAAGTAGTTTTAGCTTGAATTCTGTTTTAGATGCATTTACAGCTGAACATAACATCGATCACAAACCTAACGTAACCTTAAGAAATTCTTCATGCCTGAAAATGCAGGCATCAAGGAGACGCCAAGTAGCCTAGGCTAGGTTAAATCTTCATTTGGGCACTAGATGGGGTAGTTTCACTGAAACTTTGCCAACTTCATCTTATACAGAAGGCAATCAACGAAAGTGATCATATTCCATTTCACATTTGGTCAGAATTGGCTTGGCTTAGATTAGATAAGCAGGTTTCCCCCCTTTAAATAACTAGGCCTACATATATTGGGATCATATGGTAGCCTAGTCTTCACACTAAACATGTTTTAAAACATACAAAATAGTGAGGAGATGGAGGGAAAATAATACTGCATAGCTCATCTACACTGTGGCCAAGAGGCCTACCATATACTGTAGACTAGACAAAACAACGCATCACTTAGCTATTTTAGCCTGCTCAAACATGGAATGCAGTAGGCCATTCGCCAATGCCGAATGACTTGGCATTTCAGCTGATGTATTCCATTGGCTAGTTTGTTTATTTCAGAAAAATGTCTCTTTTACGATATGAATTACAAAAGTTATGCCCTGCAGTGAAGGGCACCGGTACCCATACAGCAAATCTGAAGATGTTGTAAATGACCGAGCGACATACGGGACAAATCTTATCAATCATAATGAGAAGGTCAAGAAGATGCCACCATATTTAATCATGTAGCCTCGTCGTCAAGGTCTGTTAGCGTGGTTAATGCTAAATCGTGCGCTTCGGAGGAGGGGGATCGCATCAGTCGCTGTAGCGCTCAACAGGTTTTCAAATGGAGTTCACATCCTCTCAGGATGAAGTGATGAAAACATGTTTGCCCTCCATTTGTACCATAATCGTAGACTAGCCTATACTTCCTCATAATATTTTGCCATTGATAGTCTCTGTGCAAAACAGTTGCGCAAAAATATTTCTTTATGAAAAATCCATAATGTTGCGATGAAGTAAATAGGCGTCGTTTTGGTCTCATCCTCACAAACCGGTGCTGCAAATCAAGTGCATTTCCGCTCTTTACGGCTCCACCCAGTAGGCTACAGTGCCGCTTTGTTTTGAAATTTAAGTCAGAGTATGTTGACGTTAACGCCATGAAATAAATATACGTTTCTTAATACTATTACAAACTATACATTGACGTGCCGTCAGCGTCTAGTGTTACAGGCTTTTACACAAGCGGGTTTTGTGTTTAGACTCCGCCTTCGTACCTGTAAATCTCCCCCGCTGAGTTGCAGTTGACAGGGAATTTCAGCTGGCGTCTGGCGACGCTAGATGAGCAGAAAAAGAACAACAGTTAAAATACATGTAGGCTAGTACTTTACGGATTATTCACGAACGGACTGTGAATCTGGACCGCGTTCCACGGTTAGCAGACAAAATCAGCAGTAGGCTAGGGCTAAACTGAGGTTATCGACAAGGTGGAGTTTGGAAAACGTCTGTTTGACACTACTGTTCTGTTTGATATGTAGGCTAAATGTGAGAGATTCGCGGTCATCAAGCGTGCTGAGCGTTCACAGCAAAGCCTTGGGATTAATTACAAGGAAACTGTAAAATATGAATATTTGAACAATTTGTTTCTCATCTGGAGATTGAACACAGCACACTCGGAACGTTTCGTGAAGGACCTGGTGCGTTTGGAGGTGGAGTGCAAGTGGCGATTTGGACGAAGTTACACTCGGCTGTGCGTCACTGGTTACTCTGGGTACTGATTTGTATAAAGGAGAATTGATGAGACCGTATCGAAGGAAAGGGGTGGCAGCTGAAGCAACATGGCTGAACATGGGTTAGGGGGCGCTGACAGGTGCTCCTCTCAAACCTCTGGATGTTAGTTCTTGAGGATGGCAACCGTTCTGTTGGCACTGGCAATAGTATAATGACTAATTATAAAAGTGGCAATTTTAAGCCGGGGACGTCCTCTATCCATATGTCCAAGATGGACGTGATCATCCCGTATTCGCCCGACGTGCCCTGCGATAATGGTCAGCGCATGTGGTGGGCATTCCTTGCTTCGTCCATGGTCACTTTCTTTGGAGGTTTATTCATCATACTTTTATGGCGAACTCTGAAATACCTGTGGACTGTGTGTTGCCACTGTAACGTCAAAAAGAAGGTAATTTCTGACTTTTATGGTTCCGTCTATTCGAATATGTGCTGTGCTTGAAATGTCACACATCTCCTTTATCATATCTTCTTTCAGTGCACGATTATTTCCACGAAGCGTTTGCATACACATCAGAAACCCTCAAGAAGAAGGGATTTACGGCCATGGGATGACAATTACATCATTCCCATCACACAAGCGCGCACACAACTGTCAAAGTGTGAAAACAGGGCAACATCACTGTCAGACATAGCACAACGAATTATTCTAGAAAGTAGGCTAAGCGTCGTGCGTGGGCGCATTTGCGCGTATAAAGTAAACATATTCGCTCTCCTCCAGATATATAGTTTGGTGTTATACGTTATAGCCAGTTGCTGAATCTCTTTGCTTCTACCACTTGTTGTTCGTATCACCTCTAAAGTTTTTCAAGATGAACATTAACGGAAATATCTAGATTTTCTATGACGTGCGCATTCGCTCTCCAAGGAACATATTCCGCGCATCTGGCCGTGCGTGTACAGTATGTAACATGCATTTTACGACAAGCAGTCATATAGGGCTATGTTGGATTAATACATCTACATAATTTATCAGATTTGACCACGAACACGTTTTGTATTGCAACAATGACATGGTCTCATTAACTTACAAACAATATTCAAAAATGTTATTTACATTTTTGTCAAGCCTTACCACACAAAAATAAACATTAAAGCTGCGCTAATTAACGCTAGTAAAGCGATTTGGGAAGTCGCGAGCTGCAACAATGTTTCCTCCTCTTGGGTTTGACTTCCAGCCAGAGTCAGGAATAGGTCTGCCCGGCCATAGCTTGTCTACACACCCCTCTTGTCAGCTGTTGCTCCTGTTCTGTCCCCTGTCAAACACTGTTCTCTGAATTCTGCGAGACATTGCTGAAAGGTCTCACCGAAGTCAAACGGCTGCTTTACAGTGAGGCATGTGGTTGTTTGTCGCGCTGCGTGCCACTAGTGGAAAGTTCATGCTGTATAGGAGAATATTGTATCTTACACAAACCAGCTTGTTTTCTGCCCGTCTGTGGAGAAACCAACGGAAAGAGAGGATATTTGTGTTACAGGGCAGGACAGTTATCAACAAGTTGATTGCTTTTCCATTAATAATAGTCTATTATGTTCTTGAATGAGGTCTTTTTAGTTTGACAGGTTCATACGTGCCTATTGTTTGCTACCTGTCGGCATCAGATATCCTTACTTTACAGATTTACAGTCCATAAAGATAGCAGGCTATTCTATTCAACGTCCATGAAATGGACTACAGTTCTCAACCTTCAACATCTGCATGAAATATGACAGACGTTGATGCAAACTATTTGCCTATTCAGACACCTTTATGAGGTATGGATAGATGTAGAAAACTGGATAGGCCTGTCAATTTTGTTACTGCTGTGTATTACAGTGAACAATCCCTCTAGCTCTGTCATTTAAAACGAATTGTATGATGACTACGTGGGCATTTTTAGTATGTCCATTTTTAGTAAACAAGTCTTTGGGTTTTATGAGGTCAGGGTACACTTGTTTTTTTCTCTGTATTAAGTGTGAAAGATGTGGAAATAGGAAATGCATTACATTTACGACAGTTGGGTTTGACTTTGACTGATAAAGAAATGTTTGGTTTGCTTCCACAAGTTCAATCTTTTTAAGATAAAGAGGTTTTGCTCAGCTTTAACAAATGAGTCTGTCACAACTTTAGCTCACAATCAGATCGTATTTATATGACGCATGGGATAAAATAAACAAAAAATGCACGTACAGCATTGCAGCTTACTACCAATATCTACATTTTTCCCTCTACAATTTTTAACACTATAAGACAGCTACCAGCTATCACTTCAGCTCAGTTTCCTGAAAGTGGCACACCATTTCAGAGGGATATTCAAGGCCAGATTGCAATGCACACACAGACTCACAAATCCAAACATTTAATTGAAACTGTTACCAAAATGGACTAAGAGGAGATTGCTGTCTTGCAATTGGCATTTCGCTTGAAACAACTCCCTTGGATAAAACTAGAACCGTAAATGAATAGATATTTCTTCCCACATGCACACAGGGTATCTCTGCTTCTCACTGTCAGCTGATGTGACCACTGCTTCCATTGCCAACTGCCAGGGTACTGACCTTCAAAAGCCCTTGGCCTCTACAGTGGGCATGGTTGGCTCTGTGGCATTTTAGCCTTCAAAGAGGCTGGTGCTGGTGGCTTGGCTCTGTTCATGAAGAAAAACTGAGTGTTTACCTCAAAAATGTGTGTGTGTGTGTGTGTGTGTTGGAGGGTATTATTACAGTAGTATGGAATGAGAGGAATAGGCAGGAAGGAAGCCTAAAGGGCGTTTTTGCTTAATTGCATCAGTGGTGATAATTTAATTTACCAGTGTTAGTGAACTATATGTCCAATTGACTTTTTATGTAATTCTGTGACTTTCCTCAAGGTGCAACATATGTGTTGCATCATTGGAAAATATATAATTTTCCAACCCAAGGCCATAATGTAATTATGAAGGCGCTATGGAAAGGGACAAATCTCTACAACATCGAAACTACTGGGCGTTCTGTAAAGCTTTTCTCTTTGAAAACTAAACAAATACAAACTTGATTTTGTAATGCAGAGTGCATTCACATTTGACCATTTAAACATAAAAGCAGAGGATGCTGCATGCTCTGGGTAAGCCATCTGTTGGCCTTTAAGTCCCCTTCAGAGTGTATTCTGGAGAGGTCTGGGCAGGGGTGTGTCTCTCTCTCTCTCTCTCTCACATCCTTGATGAGCCACCCATGAAAAACAAAGCTCTTGAAATCATGACAAATTGGATAATTTTCTGCTACTTCTGCGGTGATGTTGATTACTGCTCAGATAACTGAGTTTGTCAATCAAGTGATCATATACCCATCTGTTTATTTTAAATTGAGCACCACCATCTTTGTGTGTGTGTGTGTGTGTGTGTGTGTGTGCTTGTGGGTGTCGGTGTGTGTGTGCGTGCGTGCATGTATGTTTGTATATGTGATGGTGCAGTGCTGGGTTATCTTCAGGGGATGGCCAGGATTAAGTGGGGTGAGGTTGCATTTAAGACATATTCAGGTCAAACTCCCCATCACAAATGCGATTATTGGTCAGAAGGGAAGGGAGCTGCTCTGTAATTTTGTTTGTCAGCCAGCAAAGGAGGGGATGCCTTACTTTATCAGGTATTTTTAAATAGATATATATAGAGAGGGAGACAGGGATGAATTGGGTATGATGCATAGATGGATCCAAGGAGGAATAGATTCATAGTTTTTTCTAACATTTCTAAGTTTCTATAAACCTTTTCAACTGCATAAACAAACATGTGCATTCCTAAGGCTTTTCCGGTGGCACAGAAAACAACATTAAGGTAACATTGGTAACATTGGGGACAAATAATAAAAAAAGAAGAAACATGTTTTAAAGTCAGTATATTGTAGAGCATTATAAGTCCGATTCATTTTCATTTCAAAGTATCTGCATCGGTTTTGAGCATTTCAACTTGAAATCCTTGAGGAACAGATTGAAAGGGCCTATATGGTTGGCAGCCCAACAAATAGTCAGCCTCTATGTCTAGATGCTAGACAAAGGAGTAACATCCAACTAATGTAATGTTAGAAAACAGTAATGGTAATAGATAGATATGACAGTCTAAATGAGTTTGTAGAGCTCCAGTAATGTAATTGAATTCTGAACTACACCCATGCACTGTCAGTCAGTAACTTCAAGACGATCCCATGACTGGTCCACAATTGTCTGACCACAACGTGTTGGGAGGCAGTCCTGAGACATATTAAGACTACACAGCTATGCGTGTGTGTTTCTGTCTGTGAGTGTGTGTGTGTGTGTGTATGTGCCCGTGCGTGTGTGTGTGTTTCTGTCTGTGAGTGTGTGTGTGTATGTGAGAGAGAGAATGAATGATAATTGTTACATAATTGAATTGCTGCATATTTAATCAGATAACTTGGAAAATCTCACTTTATGTCGGTAATGGGTAAGATCTGTTCTAAGATCATCCCTCTCAAGAATATTTGTTACACTGTTTCATGAGCTGACTGGTTTCTGAAGTATCACTATCTATCTGTGGACCTATTAATCACTGAGCATAAATTAAACATTGTCACCATTTGTCATCTTCGCGGTGAGTCATTTCTGCAGTAATTATGCAATCGAGTGGCAACCATCAGCTCAACCCAGCTGCCAAAAAAGAGGAGAGTGAACCAGTCAGGTGGATGGCATGGTTGGGTCTGCTGGTGCTAATGTAACGTGTAGGGGATGAGTGTGGTTAGTTTCTCTTTCTCTGCTCTCTCTCTCTCTCTCTCTCTCTCTCTCTCTACCTTTCTCTCTCCTTGACTTCCATTCATCAGATTTCTCTAGGCCCCGACTCTTTTAAATGCAATTCATGCTGTCGTGTCATTTATTGAAAAACAGTGTAATTCATACTCCCCTTTGAATGCGTCGCTCAGAACCTTTCCAGTGCCCAAGGTTTGTTTTCATTTCCCATGCCTTGATCCATCCATAGGGAACTGGTTTTGTTGTGCCAGCTTAACACAAACCCTGTCCCCAAACAGCAGTGTCTTCAGGGTCCTTTCCCCCCACTTAAATGCAGTGTCATGCACCTATATTGTATATGGATCGGATGTCCCTGTTGCTTGGTAACAGCAGAAGTGTTTCATTAGAAGGCATAATCTCACTTATGCAATTGTCTGGGCTATTCAGCACATCCCCCCAGCACCCCCCCCCCCCCCAACCACCTCATCGACGATCTTGAGAAACAGAAAGGGGGGGGGGGTCTTATCTCTTATCAATTAAATTCATTATTGATCTTTATTTTTCCATCGAACTTCACATGTGAAAAGCATAAGCGTGTGCATTGCCCACACAGCACAAACATTCAACATACCACATCCCCGTTATCTTTCTTAGATGGGAGTTGATGAGCTGCAACAGCAACCTCTCAAACAAACAACCAACATATCATTACAAATGCACATTTCCCACTTGTTGTTATAGTAGTAGTATTGTTGTTGTTATTATTGTTGTTTAGAAAGACTACGCTCTCATTGTCCAGGCTGCACGTTTTTGTGTCATTGATTTTTTTTTGTTGCAACAATCGGGCTCCGCCCTTTCCTGCCCCTTTGAAGGCCATTGCGATGCCCTCTGGTCACAGCCGAGCGCTAAAGTGATAATACGAAGCGGCTGTTCTCTGGGTTCGTGTCTGGATTAATGGCCGCTGTTATCTGCTGAAGAGGCGCAGGTGAGACCTCGATAAACAGCAGAAGGGCAAAGCAACGCACAACCTTCGCAGCTCAGGTGGGGGCTCCGTGTTCCCCCTTGGTTTAGCTCTAATGCCCAATCACCATATTGGATGTGGACTGGACACACAGCGGCATAATTGCTTTGCAAATTAACTTTTTATTTCTCCTCCTCCTCCTCTTCCTCCTTTACTGCTGCCTTTGCTGTATGTAATGGATCCCTCGGTCCCTTGTTGAGTATAGGGCAGTAGATAGATAGATAGATAGATAGATACTTTATTGATTCCTAGGGGAAATTCAAGAATGTAAGTCAATAATGAAGAACCATCATAGTAATAGATTGAAAAGTTATAATAAAGCTACAGTCTCTACTGAGTAAAAAGTCAATTAAGATCAGTGTGTGTGTGTGTGTGTGTGTGTGTGTGTGTGTGTGTGTGGGCAGTAGTGCTTTTTGGTCGAAAGGGCTTGACAGTATTCTTCCTCTTTTGCTGCCACTATTACTGTTTAGTGTCCAGACTGTCTGGTTGAGGGATCATGCACAAACAAAAAACACACACACACACACACACACACACATTCTAAATGACACTGAATAAGATTTAACATGATGAATGAATGCCCACAGACTACTAAAGAGGCCTTTGCGTTTGTAAAGAAGCTTATGGTACTGCTGTTGTCTGATATTAATGTCATGCTTTTCATAAAGCTGTTTTAATATGTGATTAGATGTGACGGTCATCAGGCCAGTCTTTTAGATAGGCTGTTCTTCATACATACCAGTCTTAACCACTACCATTAGCTGATTTATTCCGGCTTTCTGTGGTTGGAGAGGTTAGTCGACTGAATTTAAATGCCAGCTTGGAGAGCGATGTGTCATTTCAGCTTGGATGGATTGATTGTAAAGAGGCGCCCTTCAAAGCATCACAATCCACGTTTCAAGCACGAATAGCAAACCATCAAAATATTGACGTTTAAATAGTCATCCTTACCTTTTCAAAGCCTTCTAATGAAATGGTTATCATAAAGCTTTGTGCAGATAACACAGGGGTGTGGATATCACTGGAAGCCCCAGGCATTTTAATGGAGACAGTTGTGCTAAGATGTGATTATGTTTGGATCTATGATATTACAGAGAGTGCAATAGATTGGATTTCTTAATAGAAATCACATGGCCATTATCTTAAGGGTTGTAATCGTTTGTGCAATCCTGCAGCCCAAGCGCTATATAATCCTAACTACCTGTTGCTATCGAAATCTAAGATTATTATTAAGATTTCTGTAACTTCTCTCTCTCAGTTTATCTTCACCTCCATCCTCTGTTCCATCCTCGTCGTATTTAGTCTTGATTTCGTCCTTATGCCCGAGGGCTTTGCTGATCATTAAGGCAGCTGATACAGTATGTGCTCCTGCCCTATTAGACAGATGGAGTGCTGCAATCAGTCTTACCTATGACTGTCAGGGTATGATTGAAATCTCTGTATTTACTGATCAACTTCAAATCACCCCTCATCAGTCGCGTTCTCTCTCATCAGGCCAAAGCCAGGGGATTGTTTTAATGGGGATTTGTGTATAGCAAAGTATACTGGAGGCAAAGCTGTTGATGTTGGAATATGCCCGTGACATATAGCCTAGAATCACACACAACAAAAGCACAACATGCGTCTCTCCTTTTGGTTCTACATTTGCATGTATTCATTTAGCAGACACTGTTGTCCAAAGTGACTTACATTACAAGGGCATTGTTACATTGTCCCCAGAGCAACTCAGTGTTAAGTGCCTTGCTCAAGGGCACTACGGTGGAAGCTGGGATTTGAACCCACAACTTTCAAGCTACTGCACGCTAGCCCAGCTCCTTAATCACTACACTACCACCGCAACCATCACTCCCATCACTTCTCTCTCATCAGCGTCCTTATGGCTGGGGCTCCATCCTCGTGTTGGCGCTCAACAGCCTGAATACCTGCCTCCCGTGTCTCTCTCCATCACCCTTTGGCTGTGTCCGTTTAGCGCCCGTAATAATAATTGCAGCCTCTCCGAGGCGAGCGCTGAGGGAGATGAAATATGAACGTGGTAATAAGTAGCCCCAAGCACTTCACTGTGAGGCGGGCTGCAGCAATTAACCAAATGGCCTCGCGCTCCAATCAGAGATATCTGGAAACCCCCAGAGTTGAGCTGAGACCAAGATGAGAAGACTTGTTTTGGGACGGGGGTGTTGGGGAGTGTGTGTATGTATGTGTGTGTGTGTGGAGAGAGATATTACAGGCAATATGATAAAAAATAATGCATGGCAACGTGCCACGCTAGAATAAGGCTTCTCATTAATTTCTCAGTACAGTGTAATTGACCCTGTGTGTGTGTGTGTGTGTGTGTGGGGGGGGGGTGTTAGGGAGTGTGTGTGTGTGTGGGGAGGGGGGTGTTGGGGAGTGTGTGTGTCCGTGTGTGTGTGTGTGTGTTGGGGGGGGTCTTAAGAAGGCAACAGGGGGAAGAGAGTTGAAAAATGAAACCTCTAGGGCCTCATTTAATACCCAGAGCCCTGTATATGGAAACAGTCTTCAGGAGCAAGCGCAGCATGAGCGAGAGAGGGCTGGTCAGGTGTAATTGCTGGATTTTTGCTAATGAACATGGGCCAATGGTTAATGAGTGCTAACACAGGGGTTTCTTCACAAAGTCTTTTCTTTTGCCTTCACAATGATTATGTAAAATGGAGAAAAAAGACAAAACACGGGGGCATACTTTTGTAATGTAGCTGTCACCACAACACAAAGGGACAGTTTCCTCTCCATGGGTTAGGCCTGGTCCTGGACTGAAAGAGAACTTCAATAGAGATTCCCATTGAAAAACACATTTAGTCTAGGACTAGTCTTAGACCATCTATGGGAAACCAGCCCAAAGTGTAATGGTTTAACACTTCTATAGCTACTGTAAGTGTAGCTTAACACTTCTATAGCTACTGTAACTGTAGCTTAACACTTCTATAGCTACTGTAAGTGTAGCTTCTATAGCTACACTTCTATAATTATTCCTCCCATTTCCTGGTTTGGTGGAGTCTCACTTAAAGGTCTGGCCCTCTCTTCTAAAAAGATCGATGTCTCGCAGATTTACAGTGGAGACTGGAATAGCTTTTCATGGAAACCTCATGAAATGACAGAGCAAGTGTTTCAATAATGCAAAGACCTGCCAGGATTCTCACTGACCGCAAGCTTTATCTTCGCTCTTAATGGGTTTGTTGAAATAAATTATTCCATGTGTCTATTTATAACAAGAAATAGAGGAAATTTTAATTAGACAGATTTATTAAAAAGCATCGGTTTAAAAAAAAAAAAGTTCCCAGCCACTTGTTCATAAAATCGGTGCATATCGCTCAACTTGCAGCCCTTTGCATATCCACAGGTGTTTGAACACAAAGAGTGTAGCGTGATGACTTAGCTGAAAACAAACATAAGGAATCCGGACATTATTTATTTATCTGTTTAACAATATTTGTCATATTATCTAACTTTACTTGTATCAGAGAGGGTTGAAGCGGATCTTTGCTTGTATCTAACTAATTAATTCTTTATTTACTCTATTACTATTAATATTTTCTTTGTAGTCAAGTCACTTTTATTTATATAGTGCTTTTATATGCAGTGCACAGAGTGCAACCCAAAGTGCTCCACACACAAGACATTAGATGCCGGATGGAGAAACAATTTTACAAACAATAAAATAAAATAAACAATAAATAAACAAACTAAAAACGTAATGTTGCCCCTTAACCCTGTTTGTAGGCTAATTGACTACTTTAAACTGTTAATTTTAATAATAATGTTTATTGTCATTATTGTGTTCTGATTTGGACTAAACCTCTGCTAAGAACCATAACCATAATATGTGTGTATCATTTGAGAAGCTGACACTCATGGTCATAATACACACATAAATATGACATTCATTTGCACCAGAAACACACAGAAAAAAAGGTGAATACTTACCTTTTTGATGACACCCCACCCGCCTTTGATTCATAAAGAAAGCCACTCAGGATTAATTGGTCCTGGGGATGTCTGCCATCACCACTGGCTATTTATCTTTGAACTTTGCCACAGTTTAAATAAAATATTTATAAGGGGAGCCTTTTTCAGGGGGACTGTTTTAGACACGATCATTAGTCGTGACAGGACAGCTGTGTAGAGCCAATTAAGCATTCTTCATGAGCTCCAAACCATTTCCTCAAGTCTCTTTCATGCCTCCTCTTCCTCCCTCTCTCTCTCTCTCTCTCTCTCTCTCTCTCTCTCTCTCTCTCTCTCTCTCTCTCTCTCCCACCATTTTTCTTCACTTCTGCACCATGAACGCATCTAATAGGTGTGTTTTCTGGAGATCTGTGTGCATCTTGCCGCCGTAGCTTGGCTCTGTGATTGTGATTGTTCTCTCAGTAGTGTTGTGTGTCCTTCTTCACGTGGACTCAGCAGGATTTCACACACTCAGCAGCTGCGCACCACCAGAAAACTGTTGGGCCTTTCCCATCAACAGAGAGCCGGCTCCGCTCTGGTTCACACTGCATATGGAGAACCGTTCTGAGCATTTCTACAAAAAATAAATCAGTTCGGAAACCTTAAAAAGTTGGTTTCGGAGTTGGCACCAAAAAAAAAAAAAAAAAAAACTGTTGATTTTTCCCTGTGAATCAGAATGGGCATGCCCTTCTACAGGTCAGATATGAGCACAGCACCCTCTGTTGATGACTCACTCTTGTCTTTCTTCAAAACTGGTAGAAATGCAGGTTAGTTCACTAGATAGCAGCAAGATTGAAAAATTCTGAACGGAACCGGTTCCAGAACCAGTCCTCTGTTTCTGGAATCCTAGGCCTATGGATTAGTGTAAGTTCTGTGTAAGGTGTAAGTTAACCTCCTATAAGCCTCCTAAAAGAAGAACCTTGTAGCTTTGTTTTTCTTAGTGAATGAAGCTGTGGGGCTCCTCTATAAGGAAGTTTACTTTCCCAGGTAAACCCACTTCCTAGAAATGCCCTCCAGATGTCTTCATCTTGTTATGCTAGCCATGACCATTTGTTTGTTGACAGACAGACATATTTTTCTTACCTGGCTGCCAGCATCGCTGCTGTCTGTGAAATTAGGGTTAGCACCAACCTGGCAACGCCTGCCCTGCTTCAATGAGCTTTGAGGCTCTCTCTGTTATTTAACTGACTCTGTAACACGTCCAGTTCCAGAGGTAGAATGTTGGACTCATGTTTTTTTTTTTTTTTTCATGAATCGCTTTCCAACCGGCTTGCACCAGTGTGCCACAAGACTTTTGGATAGCTTAACCCATCACATTGTCACAGTCGGGTGCCTTGACAAGCGTTGCATCTCAAGAGAATGTCAAGAGGTAGATTTGGCACTCATGAAGAAGCAAACCATTTGCACATTATACTGCAACGTGAGCAATGGACTGTGATTTGGTCCTCTCTCCACGCAAGACCTGCATGCCTTGCACATTGAACTAGAAAAATGAGGCAGCAAACTGTGACAGCGACAAGTTGTTGTATTTTTTCCCTCCCTGAGGATGAGAAAATTAATTAAAATGAAGTAGAGCAAGTCAATAAACTCCTTAAACTGTTTTCACCTTTTCTTTTCAGTTGAGCTTATGCCCTGAATTTCATCATGATTTGTTCAGTTGTAAAGCTCATCATTCTCTCCGCTGGGACTTGTTGGGAGCATGTAGAGAGTGAAGCTGAATCACAAGAGAAGTTGTCAAGTCGTGTGGATATTAAAACTTCTTTTCATTTTAGTTACTGACTATATACATTCCATGTCACCTGGTGAGTCATAATCAGAATCTCTCGCTCACTATAAAACTACATCATGTCATGTCTCTTGTCTTCTTGTACTTATGTTTGGTGGAAGAAAACAAAGCAACAAGGGTAGATCTGCAAAACAGCAAGTATTCGAAAATAGACCAAATCCTTGTTCTACTGTATTTCTGGATGAATGAATAGTGTGAAAATGCCATTTACACCTTTTTCGGTAAATGGGAAACTTCCAAGAGAGTACTTTTGTGTTTCTTTGAGCGCAGTATCAGCGGTTCATGAAATATTGAACCCATACTCAGTTAAATGAAGCAGTTTTCCCCTGAGTCACCACAACCCGTGGTCAGTCTCACCGTCCTCCGCCTCACAGTCCATCTCACCCACCCTACTTTTGTCCCTTTAGCCAATATTGTACTCTGTCTTCACGCCTGATGGTATTTTGTCTTACACGTTACTTCTGCAATCCCTTTTTTCTAGCTCCATTCATCCCTCTTTTGAACTCTCCTCTGCGTTCCTTTCCTTGCTTTGCCCCCAGTGTCCATATATCATCGGCCATCCATCCCCCCCTCCGCCTTGCTTTCTCTCTCCCTTTATCTCAGCCTCTCTGTCATTCTTCCTCTGTGTGTATATACACAGTCACTGTGTGTGTGTGTGTGTGTGTGTGTGTGTGTGTGTGTGTGTGTGTGTGTGTGTGTGTGTGTGTTTACCTGCTCAGCAGGGCGTTCTCTGTGCAGTAGTTGCTGTAAGCCAGGCTGTGTGTGTGTGTGTGTGTGTGTGTGTGTGTGTGTCTCCCTGGTTATGGTTATAAATACCTATCTCCCAGGAATTGGCTAGCTCCCCTGAGTAGCAAAATCTTAAGTCGGCCTAACAGCTGCATTGACGCCAAGCCATACCACCACCAACACCACCCCTGGCATCTTCCTGGAGTTCTGCCTCCACTTCCTCCATCTCCTCCTCCTCCTCCTCTACCACCTCCTCCTCCTCCTCCTCCTCCTGCTCCTGCTCCTGGTGCAGCTACCACTGCTTTAACAATTAGTCCCTGGCTGGTCCATCCTACATTTCAAACAAGGGCCACTATCCCTTTATTCATGCCCGTGTTCTGCCAGCGTCGGCTAATCGGGCTATTAGGTGCAGTCTCGTATTAAATTCATTATCTCCCACTGCAGTGGAGTAGGCTGCACTCACCTAGCCAAGAGTGGCATTCCCGCAACGAGTGGTATTCTGCACGAGCAATTACGGGACTTGATTTCCTTCATGCATTCATTCAAAGCCATGTAGGGGTGATTATAGTAGGACACCTGATTTTAATGCTGAAGAGGACTTAGCGTTTAGGGCTCGCTAAATTGCTGCACTGGCTGTAATGTTGTGGCAACAGTAGCTAGGTTTTTTTTCCGCATAGTTTCCCAGCAATCCTTTACAAAACTGATTAAAATCATCTGGGAGAGGGGGAGAGAGGGCATGGATTAAGGATGTCGATGAGTGGATGGTGGAGGATGCGAACCCAGCAGTGGGTGGTACAGACAGACCTCCTTATGTTATTTCTGATTCCGTGGCACTGGGTCTAGGCGTGAAGTGAAGTCCTATCTCTAGTGCTTTCTATGCCTAGAGTTTGCATTCTAGTACTGAATGCAAACTTGTTTATCTGATCTTGTGGTGTGGTACGTGTGAATTGGGGAAGTGAAGTCCTATCTCTAGTGCTTTCTTTGACAAGAGTTTGCATTCTAGTGCTGAATGCAAACTTGTTTATCTGATCTTGTGGTGTTGGCAAGTTCAGAGGGTTATGTCAGTAGGTGAGAACATTCATTAAACATTTCTACCTTTTTATCCATAAGGGTTTTTATTTTTATATATATATATATATATATATATATATATATATATATATATATATATATATATATATATATATATAATTTTTAGGGCTGTCAAAATAACTGATTCATTTCGATTAATTAATTTGAGAAAAAATAACTGATTAAAAAAATTAGTGCAGATTAATCGATTCCGTATGACCTTTGACCCCTAACCTTTCTAGTCAGTAAAAATTAGACTGTAAAATTAAGGAGAGAGAAGAAAACGTGCTGCCTGGATCATTGATTGGAACATTTACTTTTAAAAAACGGCCTGATGGTGTTGATAAAAAATAAAGTGTTGAAAATAAAGTCCTGCAATGAAATGCCTTGTATGTGAAAAAAAAAACTTCTTCCCGAAGCACTTTTGAATTTATTTCCTCAGCATATTAGGTCATATCATAGATTATTATGGCAATTATTTAAACAGTGAAAATAATAATAAAAGAGTTTTTGAACTTTAATGTCACTAATGCTGATTATTCAATGATTCATTTGAATTTAAATATTTAAAATACTTTCACAGCAAAAATGATATATGCGATTAATTTAGATTAATTAATCACAGAGTATGTAATTAATTAGATTATTTTTTTTAATTGATTGACAGCCCTAATAATTTTGTGAACCACAGTTGTGAAATTAAACAAATGTGTTAGCCAACTCCAAGACTGCCAGCATTGTGGGAAAAGTCATTGGTCAGTCCATGCCAGCCCCCCATCTAAATCTGTCAATCTGGGCCCGCCCTGAACGCCCCCTCAACCCTTTCTCAAAGCCTATCTGCCACTGTACAGCAGGCAGCCTCCCGGTTGATGCAACAGCTCTGTCAGTATTGTTATGCCGAGCATTCACCCGTCCAGTGACTGTGTTGAAACTTTAATACTGTTTTGCCATGTCAGGCATAAAAATAATGTGCACTGTATGCCTAGGCATGCTTGTTATGAGGCCAGACCTTCGTCACAGCTCAACTGAGCCTAAGAGAGGGTGGGTCGTCTTCTCGTGGTAAATGCAAAAATGGATCTGTCGAAGACAGATTTTTAGTATTGCTCTACTGGGCAATGTATCTTTCCACTGAGCTACAGTAGTTAGTTTTTTTGTGTTGGATGTTATGGACAGTGTTGATGAATTAAATGAATATTAGGTTTTCAAAGCAAATAAGAGGCATTCGACTAATCAAAGCCTCAGTCTTCATCCAAAGTGTGTTGTCGTCTTTGTCATTGTTGGCCATACAACTGCAACAGTGTCAGATTGACACGTTGAAAGTTCTAATAAAAGTCTGGATCTAGGGTTACACACCACACCCCAACCCCTCTTGCTGCCCGTGTCATCACTGTGATGCACCCACCCAGCATGGTACTCTCTATAGAACTGTGACGCACACTTTGTGTCACCATGGCTTTCGCAATGTGCTGGGTCACGCCCATTCATAGAGAGGCTGGTCAATAATCAGTGATTTATGGGAGGACGGGTTCCCAACACATGCTACATACTTACTCCCGCATGCCAGGAGTTCTTTGAAGCAACAGTCACTGACTGGGGTGGTTGGGGTAGGGTTGTGTGTGTGTGTGTGTGTGTGTGTGTGTGTGTGTGTGTGTGAGAGAGAGAATGGTGATGGTTGTGGTGGTGGGGGGGGGGGGTTGCAGAGGGACACACGATAGCTCTCGGCACAGTGCTGGGAGCTACCTTTTGTTGTGCGTCTCCAGTCCTTCCTATGGAGCAGATCAAGGGAAGTGGAAGGGAGGGGAAGGGAGGCGAAGCAGCGCATTCTCGGGAGGAGCTGTGAATATGTGGTGCCCACGCACCGAAGAAGGCGCCGAGCGCTAACACAAAGTGAAATGCTCGAGAAGTTCACCTTCTCCTAGCCTGCAACGACTGCAGTTCTCCTTGACAGCTACTCCCAAGGGCAGTCATTCTTATGCAGCCAACCAGCAAAGTTGAGCGTGCTTTTTAATCTTTTTTACCTGCGGTAAACAACATCAAAACTATGTTTGCAACAGGGGTATTAATCGTGTATGGTTATGATTCAGATAAGAACCAGAATCTAATTTGGAAAGTGCGTGGCACAATGAAATGGTTCCAGAATGAGAGGGTGGAACTGGAACCTTTCTGCGTGGAACATGCCAGACTCTCTGTTCTGTGTGCTTGTTCCCAGCGCTTGGCCCCCTGCCTCTCCCAGTAGACAGCCCACTCACACTTTGATGGTCATGGATACCATGGTGACACACAAATCAGTGGCCATGATATTATGGGTAGTCAATTGTGTGTCACCATTCCAAAAAAAGATAACTGTTCAGAGTTGCATCCATATTCCACTGCATACACAAATCGAACTATAAACACAAGTTCAGAGATACAGTACGTTTGAAAAGTCTTGATTTTCAAGGATCTTGTGCTTTGCTCAGGAATGTTTTACTGTGAGTTTCTTAAGCTCTTTGTGTAGATTTCAGACTCTCCTTGGACTTTATAATTGCATCTGCAGTGCAGTGCCTGTACAAAATGTTCCCTTGCCTGTAAAATGCTGCATTCATTTGACCTCAACAATATACAGTTGATTATAAGTTTTGCCATGTCATGCCAGTTTTTGTGGCTATAGGCACACTGCTTCTGGCATCGGTAATCATATTTTTGAGTTCAAGAGCCACAGAATATTGTCTTTTAATGGTATCTTAACCAGTGAATGTCCAGCCACACTCGATATTGCACCACTAGGGTAGCAATACACCAGACCAATTGTTCAAGAGATGTTCAAAGAACAGACAGACAGACAGACAGACAGACAGACAGACAAACACACAGACACACAGACACACACACACACACACACACACACACACACACACACACACACACACTCACTCAAACCGATTTCTTTCTTTATAGATAGATGCAATCTCAGCATCCTATATTGGAGAGTTTATTTATGTCCGCTGAGTTTATTTGACTGTTGCTTTTCCCCAGTTTGTCTACACATGTGGTTATATTTGTGCCACTAAAAGTCAGTTGGTCCTCCTGTGCAGCCAGTGTGCTGTTTAGCACAGCGCCACATATTACGAGACATTCAGCTATAAAAGTAGACAGGTGGCTATAATTCACTTACTATTTTCCCTCTCTCTCTCTCTCTCTCTTTCTCTCTGTCTCTCTCTCTCTCTCTCTCTGTCTTTCTCTCTCTCTCTGTCTCTCTCTCTCTCTCTCTTGCTCTCTGATATGCCAGGATGTTCAGAGAGTCAGCAACCCCACAGTTGTCGTCGGTGCAGACGGCGTGGTCAAGACCGATGACGCCGTGGTGGCTGCCAGCGAGGTGGGCTGGATGACCTCAGTCAAAGACTGGGCAGGGGTCATGATCTCGGCGCAGACGCTCACCGGACGAGTCCTGGTAAGTTACACTCACAAAACCGCCCCCCCCCACACACACACACACACACACACACACATACACACACACACGCAACCCAACTCCCCCCCAACTACCCCCAGTGCACAGGCCAAGGCGTCTTCATTTGCAGCCCCACACAAGGGAGTGTCCAGGCTGACCCCCTGGCATCGTGTCCTTGCCCGTAGGCTGGAACTGCGAAGGCCACACCACGGTATCACAATTACCACAGAGCGCTGTTTGTGTACCTCACCAAGGTCACAAGTTCAATTCCCATGCCGGAGACCAGCGTGTTGATAAAAGCAGGCCTTCACCACCGCTGTAAGACACACTGGGGCCAATGGGCTTACTGAGTGATTCAATGTAAACGTCTAAATATGGAAAGGCGACGTCACGGGTCGTTTAAGCCTGTCTTTCAGCATGTCACAGCTGTGTCTGTCTTTGGGTGTCTTACAAAACAAATTCACTCGGATGACAGCTTGGCTTGGTCTGTGTTGTTTGAATAGCCTTAGCAAATGTCACTTTCGAAACTCATACAGATCACTTACTCCCTCTTACTGTGAGGCCACTCTAACCCTCCGCCTCATTCTGTGTCTCGTTTTGGCAGCGCCGTCCGAGCAAGTGGCTTACTGTATGATTTTGGCCGGTAATTATGTCAGATGGCCACTCGCCCAAAGTGGAGGTTTAACGAAGCACGACTGATATTTACAGATATTTATAACTGGTGTAACGTTCTGAGTCTTAATAGCGCACTCTAGTCCTCTTTGGCATATGGTATGCCATTGGATCTGCCAAAACTGTTGCACCTCTGAAGTATGAGAGAGGTTAGTCATGCCAGTGATTATGAGACATCCATCCATCCATCCAGACATCATAAGCATCATAACTTCATCTGGTTTTAGGAATTGGCTGGGATTTTCGCCATTGAGTGCATATATTATTCAACATGACATAAGCTTTTGCAGGGCAGCTGCATGCAGCGTGGTGAGATTTGCATACACGCTCGCCGATACATGTTTCCACCCCATCCCGCCCCCCTGTTAACCTCATTAGATTGTGTGCTGGGATTAAGTGAAGATTTATCAGCGTGAGATTAGGATGACCTCATCACTCTGCCCATCCATCCACCCGTTCGTCCATCCGCTCTCGCCCACAGCCCGACCCGGCGTGGCCGAGCGGTCTTAGGGGTCGGCCTTTCTGCAGGCGCTGCCAGACACGTCCCACCCACCGAAAATGGGATTGTTTTCCTTCCCTGGCGCATCGCCTTTGACAGGAAAATAAATCGTCCAGTGCCCTCCCGCATGAGTTGGACATCTGATAGCAAAACAATGGTCTGACAGAACTAGCCTTTCAGCTCTTAAGCCTGGTTTATGCTCCCTTTTCATATGTAAATGGATATGTTCGTTTCAAATGTTGATCCATTTAGTCTGTATTCGTTGAAATGATTGAAATGGTTGAAATGAACGGAGACTGAGAATTTAATGAATCCAGCAGACAATATTTTGTGAAGTGAGCAACACAATTTAAGTGTGTTTTCTGTGTCCATATGTCCGTTATTTTTATTTGTGGGTGTGTGTGTGGTGTGTGTGTGTGTGTGTGTGTGTGTGTGTGTGTGTGTGCATACAGCATATAAGGTTCACTGTCTAGAGAGACACACACATGTATGGTGCTGTACTTTTGGTTTGTTGGCTCCTCTACTTTGTAGATTTTTTTTTTTTTGTGTGTGTGTGTGTGTGTGTGTGTGTGTGTGTGTGTGTGTGTGTGTGTGTGTGTGTGTGTGTGTGTGTGTGTGTGTGTGTGTGTGTGTGTGTGTGTGTGTGTGTGTGTGTGTGTGTGTGTGTGTGAGAGCAGAGAAGGACCACTGTCTTTCCATAATGCCCCTGTGACAACCAATAATGACACACACCACACATATGCACACAGACCCAGATTGACACGATGACACACACACAGACTGACAGACAGACACACAGTCAGACAGACAGACACACACACAGACTGACAGACAGACACACAGTCAGACAGACACACACACACACACAGACACACACACACACACACACAGCCATACACACAGGCATTAATGTTTAGTGAGCCCCGGGTCTGTCGCCATGGCAACAGCAGCTTACCTAAGAGCAGCAGATGTGTATTCTATGTCAGCTTGTTTAGGGGACAAATTAAAGCTTCATATCTGTGGCCATCTGAAAGCACATTTGGGTCTGGGAATAGACACAGACACACAGTAAAGACTCAATGCCCTTATACACGGATCCCACAACACTGGATGCTGGATGGTGAATTGTTTACATTCAACAGCATGAAGCAGGTGTCTGAGTTAGTGGGCCTGTTCGCGTTTGTGTGTGTCTGTGTGTGTGTGTGTGTGTGTGTGTGTGTGTGTGTGAGTGTGTGTGTGTGTGTGTGTGTGTGTGTGTGTGTGTGTGTGTGTGTGTGTGTGTGTGTGTGTGTGTGTGTGTGTGTGTGTGTGTGTGTGTGTGTGTGTGTGCGCGTGTGCGTGTGCGTGTGCGTGTGTGTGTGTGCGTGTGTGTGTGTTGCTCAGTAGGCCTCAGGTCTGTCTTGGTGGTATTTTTCTGGGTCACTTTGACTTTGCAGATTACAGAATATCAAACATCACCCTCGATGTTCGTTGATTTGAGAGAACCCTGCCCCCCTCCCCACACACACACACAGACCCAACATGCAAGCCCCACACTCTCCCATCCCTTAAGCTCTGTCTTTCTATAAAAGCTTATCTCTGCAGACAAACATGTTTCTTTCTCACTGTGTGTGTGTGTGTGTGTGTGTGTGTGTGTGTGTGCACGAGGGTATCTCCCTCCCAGTCTACATCTGTCAGTCTCCGACTCGTTACAGATTCTGTGACATGATAGTGAAAGCGAGTGGGAAACGAGGTTTCCGCAGACAAAAGCACTGCCTATTCATTACTTGCTGACAACCCCCCAAATAAAACATGGTCGCCAGAGCAGGTGGCCGTGGCTATTTTTGCCCATCGCTGAGCCCTTTAAGGGGTTTTTACTGACAATTTAGCAGCCATGCTGTTTGTTGTGTGTGGTTAAGTGTTTTCCAGTGAGCACAGAGGCTCTATCCTCACTTGACATGTTGTGTGTGCTGTTTCAGTAGCAGCAGAGTAGTGAATGATTTGATGTCAATTTTAGACTTTGTTGTGATGTTATAAGAGAGTTGCTTTATTGGAGCTAGCAAGTTCAAAATGGTATATTTCAACACAACTCTTAAGTGTTAAAGTACTGAAAAAAAAAAATGCTTTCTTGACCGCCTGTTGGCCGTGAAACCACTTTTAGTAATTTCAGATACACATGGCCAGTGGCCAATCAGCAACCCAGCCTATTTAACATTACACAACATGACGCAGGATGCAACAGCAATGCACAGTTGGCTGGCGGCAGTCGCAAACGTGCCACATGTTTTACCTAGGTTACGTAACGGCCCAACTTCACAGTGCCACATGCACTGGCAGTAGCTTGAATGTTTCAGCAATATAGGCACACTCACTCAAGTACTTTGGGTGCGAGTTAAAATGTCAATCTAGAAGTGGAGGAAACCGCACTCTCTTGTGTGTTACTTTAAAAAGGATTTATTGCACCATGCCCTTGACTACAGACTTTTTTCCTCCACTTCTAGTAGCTTGAATGCCCTACCAAAACAACAAAAAGCAAAATCACCAACAGAGAAACCATCATTCATAAAATAAATCAGCATCACCAGCCTTGGTGAACATTTTATTGGGGTTATCAAGCAGGAATGAGATAAACAAGTCAGTGTGCTGATCCAGTCCCAGATCTGACCCCTGCGTTTGCATTCACAGATGAAGGCAATTCCATTTCACGGTATTACTACACAACAACAAAAAGAAAGTGTACACCAGATTATGTGTGAAATAAGGTGAACTTAATTGTTTTCTCTTGCAAAGTTTGCTGCCTGGCATTTTTGCGATGTTGGGGACCAGCCAGAGAACACTTCCAGATTTCTAGTGCTGAAAAAAAAATGCTTTCTGTGCTCCTGCTGCCTGTGAGACCACTTTTAGAGACATGAACAAGTCAGTGTATCTCAGTATATCTGCTGATCCAGTCCCAGATGTGGCCCGGATGAGAGCCGGGTGTGGCCCGGATGAGAGCCCGATGTGGCCCGGATGAGAGCCCCTGCATTGGCTCCTGCCTGGGGAAGAGTCTGCAGCACTGGTCATGCTCTCGACCGTGTCTCTCTGCTGTGAGATATTTCACCGGGGCTATTTAAAGTGGCGCGTATTATTAATTCATCCCCTGCCCACTCCGGACCACAAAGCCTGCTGTCTCGCTGGTGACCTGAAATGCTTTGTCTTGTCGAGCACAAATGGTCCTAAAGAGCAGACTGCTGAGGCAGACTGGCCGAGGTAACTGAGATGATGTGGTCTGGCGAGGTAGAAGGCTCCAGCTCATATCCCCACCGGGAAAGTTTTATTTTATGGCACCATATCTGCCTTCGCCATGTCCTCCTGACTGATACTGGGCTCTCTTATTAAAAATTGTGAATTGGACATATTCTGGCAATAGACATTGTTGTTATTATTCCTGCCGCACTTTGTCTGGGCAGTTTAGATCTATTGCCAGGATGCTAGGGCTGGGCGATATGGACCAAAACTGATATCCCGATATTTTGGGGCTGATTGGCGATATACGATATCGATACGATATTGATATTTCAAACAGAAAGAGCGAAGTGCTTCATATATTTACTCAACACAACAATTATGACAACACAGCCAGTTTTAATTATATTAATTTCAGACTGCTCTAACAGAGCTGTGCAAAAAAGTGTAAACAATAACATAGGCCTACAATAGGCATAGGCTACAGTTGCTCTGATAAAGCTGTGCAAATAACAAAAGGGTCATTCCGTGTGAAATCACCCAATTTCAGCGCAATTTGGCTGGTGACCCTCTCCGAAAAAATCTGAAAAAAATCACAGGTGTTTGTAGACCAAATCCATGCATAGATCTTAAATAGTATATCTGTATACCTAATCGTTGCAAAACTACAGCCCTTTGAAACTTCAAGTCATTTTAAGCATTGTGGTGAACAATCCTTTTTGTTAAACTTCCAGCATTATTAGCTCTTTTGGTATTTCACACACATTAGTGAAACTATGTAAATAGAAGTACATTTTCCTGTTGAATTAAAAAATCCAATCGGATCAGACGTATCTTGTATACTTTCCCCTCTTCAAAGCTCTGAAAATGGCTATAAATTCATAATGTGAAAAAACATCACCTTTGAGGGCTTCTCATTCAAAAAGTATGTGACACAAATTTATCAGATTTTTTTCCTACACATATATGTATTATAAGGTCCTGTCCATGCATTAACTTTGGTTGTTATCATTTTCATATTTTCAGAGCATTTTTTTAAAATTGGGCTTGATTTCCAAAAAGCCTGTTTTCATCTTCTCATTTCACCACGTGGACAGTTAACAGGATTTTTTTTAATTTTACCATATATCATTCTGTATGTGAGGATCTGCCCAAAATTTGGGCTTGTTGCTGAGTTTCTTCATTGAAATAAGATTTTTTTAAAAATATTGTCTATAAATCCATTGAATTTGTACTGGATCTGCAGTACCACTTTGCACCACATGTGGTGCTCTTTTAATACAATGGAAGTCAATGGAAGAGTAAGAGAGTCACTTGTTTGCTGCACATATCCAATCTAAACACACAGTTTATGGTTCATAGTTGAATTGGTCCAAATAATTATTGCAACATGAACAACATACTACTCATACATAAATCTTATTTAGAGAAAATAAACTGATCAAGTAAATTATACACACATAAGACTGACTGGTCATCATACATGCAGCAAGAGGATTTAGCATAATTACCATCTTTGTAATGAGTTTTCTACACCAGCTTCAACCTATCAGTGCCTATGTGAGCACTTTAATAATTTTTAGCCAGCTGGTTAGGCAAAGTCTATATTCATCGTCATATGCTTGGGATGCAGTCCTCTGTGATACATAGACAAAGAGCATCAAGATGGAGATCAGTGCTTTAACAAACAATCAAACAATGGGTTTCTAAAATTCAGTTCATCAAGGTATTTCACTTGATGAAGATGACCATGTGTGTTTCCATCACAAGTATTCATAACAAGGTTTGAGGACTCGTGGATCCAAGAGGCATTTGTAAAAAGATGATAAATCTTTAGTATTGATTTTTCTGCATCTGACCATGCACTGCATTTTAGAAATCCCTTTTTACTTGAACCATATGAACCATAAACTGTGTGTTTAGATTGGATATGTGCAGCAAACAAGTGACTCTCTTACTCTTCCATTGACTTCCATTGTATTAAAAGAGCACTACATGTGGTGCAAAGTGGTACTGCAGATAAAGTACAAATTCAGTGGATTTATAGACAATATTTGTAAAAAATCTTATCTCAATGAAGAAACTCAGCAACAAGCCCAAATTTTGGGCAGATGATCCTCACATACAGAATGATATATGGTAAAATTAAAAAAAATCCTGTTAACTGTCCACGTGGTGAAATGAGAAGATGAAAACAGGCTTTTTGAAAATCAAGCCCAATTTAATAAAAATGCTCTGACAATATGATAATGTTAACAACCAAAGTTAATGCATGGACATGACCTTATAATCCATACATGAGTGGGGAAAAAATCTGATGAATTTGTGTCACATACTTTTTGAATGACAAGCCCTCAAAGGTGGTGATGTTTTTTCACATAATGAATTTATAGCCATTTTCAGAGCTTTGCAGAGGGGAAATTACACAAGATACACCTGATTTGATTGGATTGTTTAATTCAACAGGAAAATGTACTTCTATTCACATAGTTTCACTAATGTGTGTGAAATACCAAAAGAGCCAATAATGTTGGAAGTTGAACAAAAAGGATTGTTCACCACGATGCTTAAAATGACTTGAAACTTCAAAGGGCTGTAGTTTTGGAACCATTAGTGATACAGATATACTATTTAAGATTTATGCATAGGTTTGGTCTACAAACACCTGTGATTTTTTTCAGATTTTTTGGGAGAGGGTGACCTGCCAGCCACTGGGTGATTTGACACGGAATGACCCAAAAGACCAAAAGTTGACCCTGACTGACAACGCAGGCCTACATTGTACTGCACAATGCAATAGGCTATTTTGGGCACAACAATATTGAAAAAAACTGCAGTTTTGTCACACAATGCAGTTTTTTTTACCTGTAATGGTTTGATAGGGCCTAGATGACAAGCAAATGTAGACTATGATGGCCTAGACATGTTGCTATCAACAACAAAAATAGTTTTAAACAATTAGGCTACTTAAACAACGTAACTGAGTCACTCATCAAGAGTGTGATCGACGCTACCGTCGTTTTGTATGCGTTCATTTTTGCATGTTCCGGTTCGTAAGAAAAATCCCTATGCACGATTGAATGGGGTTTCAGGAATCATAAAAAATGATGCCCTAACTGCTCGCGAGTCGCGTGCATATCCTCTTAATAAAATCAGCGTTTAGGTTGTCTCCCTGAGGACTTTAGATCTGCTACTGTCGCTAAACGCAAGCATTTATCAGTGTATTTAAATTAGCTAGGCTATGTACCAAAAATGACATTTTACCGTGAGTCGAAGAGCTGTAGCTGCTAAACAGTGTTGTAACTTAAATCTGCGTGTACAAAACCGCTTGGAGCTCCAGTGGAATTTTGATTTCACAACGAGAATTCTTGGTCTAGCCGTTGATGTGCCGACGGAATAGGCATCAGCACCAACCTCTGATCAAGGTAAACAAAATCTGACTCAGTGTCCGTCATGTTTGAAAGTTTGTAGTGCTGCGAGGGAGAACGTGCACACGCAAGGGGCGCAGAGATACGGCTATCTGAATGGTCTGAACACAGAAGAACAGTGGCTTTGATAAAATGGCCCATTATTTGACATAATACCGGTATTACGATATTGTCTCAACTACATATCGTTTTCAAAAATATATCGGTCATAGTCGTAATACCGATATATCGCCCAGCCCTACAGGATGCTCTATTTTCTCTATTTTAATCCTCTTATTGGTTAGATTCTGTGAAATTTCAGCTAAATATATGTATATACAAATATGTATATTTGTGTGTGTGTGTGTGTGTGTGTGTGTGTGTGTTTGTTTGCTGTGAGTGTCTGTCACATATCTATGTGAATGTGTTTATTTCTGTCTGTGTGTATGTTTGGGGATGTGTTTGTTTGTGCATGTGTTTGTTTGCATCTGGGGTCTGTCTGCGTGTGAATGTGTTTCTTTGCTTACGTTCATTGTGTGCTGTGTTTGCCCATGCACTCGACCTTGCCCGTCCAAGGGCAATCTGTCGGATCACCTGATGCTCCGAGGTCTGGCGGCAGGATGGCAGAACCGGCAGGGCACACAGCTAATGGTTCTGCCACCATAATTACCCCGTTAGCAGACGACTCTGGCCCGGCACTGAGCCAGATCAGGGCCAGATCGGGGCCACGTCTGCCCCAGGGTCTTAATCCGTGTTTTTGGCAACAGATCATAAACAGAAACATTCTGGCACGGAGACTCGAGACTGTTGCTATAGAGAAACCCAAAGATCAGACTCAGAGCAGGAGTGTTATGGCAGCCACAGTGCCCAGTTAGAAGGGGTTTCTTAGTAAGCTCTTTGAACCAAAGCACTGATAAGCTCTCACTCACAGAGCAGAGAGTTTGTTGGTGTACATTTGTGAAAACAGAATTTTTGTTTTAGACAAGTCTGGGGTTTGGTAGTAGGTTCTTCTTCATGTGTAGCCTACACACCACTCATTTTAAGTCTGCAAGTGCTTTATATTTTTGCTAATTGTATAATTATGCTTGGACAATTTACCAGAATCCATTTACTTTTTGTAATACAAAGCATGTCTTGATGTATTAAATTTGAAAGCCTAAATCATCTGCCCATGATATGGTCTGCTGGTTGTGGTCTTGAGTTCCTGAGAGAGTTTTTCATAAAAGCAAGTTTTTAGAGGCTGCAAAATCACACCACCATGTAGAAAACAACAACATCTAATACGTCATGCATATGAGGATACTGTACAGAACATTGTGCTTTCTGATAGGCAGAAAATAATTTAATTAAGCACATACCTGATTACGTACATTAATGTGGATGTGGACCCTTGGCCACAGGTTTTAATCAGGTGCTTCGCTTTTGATTACATAAAGGCCAGCCCTATTGAAATGCTAATCTTAGCAACAAATTAATTATCATTGTATTAGTTTGCCCTGAAGCACTCAGCCCCCCCCTCTCCCTTCTTCCCCCAATTGCCCCTGGCTAAATGTAATGTGATAGTGAGGATGTCACTATGGTAAATGAATGCTCACTGTAAGGTCCATCTGGGAAGAGTTTTAGGGTTTTAAGGGATCACTGAAAGAATTTTAGTAAATCTGAGTGGACAGACCTCTTAGATTGCTGCACCATTTTTGGAAGGGAAGGCAGGAAAATCTAATTGTGTGTTATTGGCGTCTAATGCTTTTTATGTCTGGGGAGGTATCCTGCTTTCTGCCTCTTTCTATTATTTCAACTACATTTCAGTGCAAACCAGATCAGGCCCACTGGCACTATGGTCATTGTTTGGTCATTATTTTTAGAACACTCGAGTTAATCCTCAGTTTTCAAGACAAGCCAGCGAGAGACAACTCCTAGGAGACATCACTGAAGCATGGACAGAATGACCTACTAGTCCACTGCACTAGATATTCTATGTTGTAGTTCCTTCAAAGTGTGCTGTTTTGGTGCCCAAAATTATTCTTCTATAGCCTCACTGACCTGAGAGGAAGCTTCTTGAGACACAAAGAACCATTCTTGTTAGGAGAGCACACACTGTTGATGGTAACTGTTTCTTTAGTATATAAGTATATATACTCTTTTGATCCCGTGAGGGAAATTTTGGTCTCTGCATTTTAACCCAATCCGTGAATTAGTGAAACACAAACAGCACACAGTGAACACACAGTGAGGTGAAGCACACACTAATCCCGGCGCAGTGAGCTGCCTGCTACAACAGCGGCGCTCGGGGAGCAGTGAGGGGTTAGGTGCCTTGCTCAACTGGTCAACTTGGCCACTGGTCGGGGCTCGAACCGGCAACCCTCCGGTTACAAGTCCGGAGTGCTAACCAGTGGGCCACGGCTGCCCCTAAAGAACTTGCTCTTTAAGTAAGAACTTTAGAACTTACTCAAAGCCCTAAAGAATCCTTCTGCTTATATTCTCAAGGGAACATTTAATACTCCTATGAAAACTTAATTGATGGTTGTTCATGATAGTTTTACAGCTCTGGGGGACAATTCGGAAGCAAATATAGCTTTTGCAACAATTTGAATTGAATTCACAGTGTTTGTCATGAGGAGATGGTAGACAGGAGCCTGTTGGTAGCAGCTTAAGCTCTAAATGGTCAGTCCCTCCAGGATCTTGTGTTTTGATTGTTGTGCTTAAATTTCCTGCAGGAATTCCTAAAACTTGTGATCCCAGCAGGTTCTTGCAAGGGTTTGTTGGGGCCAAATGTAACTGAGTTTACTGTAGGAAATGTAAGTTGAAATTGAGTTATAATAATAATAATAATAATAATAATAATAATAATAATATGTTGTTGTTGTTGTTGTAGATTACGCTACTGTACAGTATTACTTCTACATAGATCAGTTTGCATTGGAAAGTGCTTAAGGCTGGTTTGTTAGACTGACTTCAGAGCAGTTCCTGGCTCACAGCAAGCCCCACCCATCCCTTTCTGAAACCAAAGCAGGAACTGATCATTGATAAGAATGGCAGGCTTAATTCTGGCCAGCCACAGTTCAGTGGTTTAGTGGACCGACATGTTTCCATTATAAAGCCCTAATCAGCCTCCTCCATCTTGATTTTGCCATGATGACATCACTTATAGTGGCTTCCCTGGCTAGTCTGTCCCCAGGGCAAACAGAAGCATGTGCTCAGTGTAGTGTTTCAGTGTGGAGATGTGGACGTGGATGGGCCTTGATTCTTGCTGCAGGGAAATTCATGAATGTCTACATTTCATGTAGTTTCAGTTGGAATAACACCTTATCATGAAAAGAAATTCAACCTGGACTTGAGCGATCACAGCTTCAAGAAGCAATACATCTTATACAGTTGTTCATAAACATCTAAAGGTCCCATCAATACTGTTTGTGTCTGCACTCTGTCTAAATAATAACCAAACCATGCGTAAAAACTTTTGCAAAGTATTTCATCTTTATTTTATCATGAATCAATCCCATCCGCGTTCTGTATGTATGAGTTGAGATGAGAGAGGGTTTTAATAACCTCTTTACTGAATTGAAATGTGAGCAGAGCCGTTTCATTAGCTCACTCCATTTGGCAACATGAGTCAGAGAGAGACAGAGAGAGTTCTCTTCTCAGAGTGGGGTCACACCACACCATAGGATAGCAGTAGGCCTATAGGCTGAAAAAAAAGGAGTGTGACTGCTGTGACCTGTTAACATGGGTGCCAAACTGAAAAGCAACATGCAACAGACCTGTTCCGCAGACATAATGCAGGCAATAGTGTTCAAGCCTTAAGTCATATGAGAGTATGGACATTATCTTACATTATGCAATTTTCCTTTCCAATCACACAAAGTATCAGGCTGTTTACAAACTGTTGCATTCAAGTCAATTCTGCAAACCTACCACCACAAATAGAATTTAATTCTGTGGGAAACACTGTACTTATTAAGTATATTACGATAACGGCCCTGGGTCAAACAGAGGATGCGGATTTAAGTCTGGTCTCTCAGAGTGTGTGTGTGCATACATGCGCGCATGCATGTGTGTGTGTGTGTGTGTGTGTGTGTGTGTGTGTGTGTGTGCCCACATGGAGAGGGAAGCCTTTGGCAGAGATCCCACTCAATATACACTCACACACACTCACACACACTTACTCACACACACCCTGCTTGGACTGGCTGGCACAGTGACATGCTCCGCATCACACCAGGCTGAGATAGACGGTGGTGTGGTTTGGGTGGGATTTGTTTTCCTGCAGCTGCCATCTCCACCCACACCCAGTGGGACTGACAGATGGGGGCAGGAAGATCTTCACGCTGTTGATTCAGTGGACTCGGACGTCCGTCTAATGGGCAAGGCCTGTCAGAAAACAACGATGTACAGAGGAAGTAATTTTCTCTCATCCAACCCCTCAACCCCTGGAAATATAATATAATATAATATAATATAATATAATATAATATAATATAATATAATATAATACAAATGTATAAAACACATTATTTGTTGTTTGGGACTGAAGATTTCCAGTTGCAAAAGTGTATTACTGGTGACAAGGGTACAGTAGCTGATCATCACACAAGTTATTTCCATCTAGTGTTGAGCTGTCAGGTCTTCCCAATGGCCCAGCCACCCAGCGTACAGTCTCCAAATGCTGAATGACTTTGTTCAGTGATTTAGCAGCAGCAGGGACTAGGTGCTTATCATGGCTGTCATCCACTGGTAGTATTTCCAGTGGGTCCTCAATGAAGAGGCAACAGCCTGAGGGTTTATCTACTAAGCCAGTGCTATAGTGCTGCTGACCTGTTACCGCCTGTGCTAGTCCCCACCCCCACTCCATTAATACATCATGAGTCCCCAAAAAAGTCCAAAAGGTATTGCTGCATGTCCATGAATTGAGATGCAACCTTTGACAAGAGAAATAAAAAACGACATTGGGCAAAATTAAGGAGAAATATTTCTGTGCAACCCTTTTAGCGATTACATTTTTTATTTATTTTTTAAATAGATAGTGTATGTAAATACAACGAGGGCTTATGAAATGATTACACCATTTTCCGTCACAGGGGTATGAAATACTGAGAATAGATTTCTCCCTAGGTTTGGGATTATGAGGCATTCTGCTCTGTTTTTTTTTGGTTTGTTTATTTTTTAGAGGGCATGTAGAAATCTCTCATGTAGAAGTCTTTTAGAACATACCATGTCTACCACTGCAGAGGCCAGACAGTGGAATGGGGATTGAGGATAAGCAAACAAAGCTGTCTATGTGGGGTAAAACGTGATGATATAATGGCATTACCTAAAACCTTGTGTAGCTGTGCTTTAGTTGTGAACCGCTGACCTAATAGGCAGCATAACGATTAAGTGGAAAGATTTATGTTCATTAAAAGTAATTAAAACCCTTGTAAAAGGGTTATCGATATACTTAAGTGTCTTTCCTTGATTAATCCTGGATTTCTTGTTGGCCGTTGTGGTGCTTCATCAGCAGTTTTTCAGGTGTCAGAGCTGCAGTTTAGGAGGAATTCCATGCAGCTAATATGCAGGAATTCAGTATTTTGGACATGAAGAAATTTAATTGCAACTACATTATACTGCTCTTCACTGCAGAAATGCAGTATTTTGGACATGAAACTGTATTGTTGTGTATCAATTTAGTTGTAACTGCATAACTGCAGTTGTTTTTGTAAGGGGGTAAGAGAGATGGCTATTTAAGGGAGAATCAGCCCCACATCACCATGTCTTTACTGTATGTTCTAGCCTCCACTCTGGCTTCCCTTAACTCCCTTGACTGCTGAGCACCTCTCTCTAGATGACTTAGGTCAGGGAGCTGCTTCTGCTGCTACTCTGATGATTACTCCCTTCAGCAGGTACCGTCAACCCGGTGTGATGAGAATGTTTAAAAACAAACATTCTGAAGAATGTAGAATCTATCTATAAGGCTCTGGGTTCATCCAGAGCCTCTAGGGCTCTGGGTTCATCCGAAGCCCTAGGTTCTGGGTTCATCGAATTCAACATGGAATTTTAGAACCTTGGATTGTTCCGGAACGGAATGTTTTGTTAGAATGTTTAAAACTCCCGTGCTGAAGGGAACAGCCAAATTTATCCACCTCCTTTATCCATCCATCCTCCAGGAGCATGGACAATCTCAGATATACTAATAAGGCACCGATTACATGGGAAAGTCCTCAGAGCTAGTGAAAGCACTCGACCAAGAGGAAAATAAGAGTGTGTTGTGTGCATGAGATGAACTCATTAAAAAGGGAGGGATGGTATCAGTTAAAGAAAATAAAGTGGACCTCGGTAGAACTAAAGAGTTTGTGATGCTAGACATGAAATTATCATGAGACCGCTTTAGGCTATCGAGCAGAAAGAGAAGACTGCATCTCTCAACATAAGCTTCTTTCATTGACAGGATCAGAGAAATAAAAATCCTCTTTCCATTCTTTGATATTTTATGTGGAAATTGTTTTGTGCAGTCATCGTAGAAGGGAAAAAGAGACAGGCTTAAGATATTATGGTGTCTGAACTTTTATGTGATACTACGGCAAGCCATAATTCTTGTGACTGGAATCAATTATCTTGTGAGTTTAAATCTATAGCATAGCATAAGCATTTCCTGTGTGCAACAAGCTATCGGGACTGTCAATTCAAACTGGGGTATTGCAAAATATCAATTTAATCATAGATCATAGATAGAAGATAACAAACCGTGTATTATTTTAGTATTTATATCAAATCATTAGATTGCGCTTCGCAGATTTGCTATCACAAATAACGAGGAATATAAATGCTGCTCACTGAAATGGTGTGGTGCATTTTTGCAGCATGTGATGCTTCTGATAAACATGAGTGAATTCATTACTGCCAGACAGCATCTCACATCGTCATGTTCTGAGACCACAGCAAGCCTTCAGTGAGTTATTTCACCGGACACAAATATGTGTGGATCTGCCAGGCATACGGCAATCTCTCTCTATATATATATTTAAATCTTTATTGACCTGTTATTTATTAGTTTGGTTGTGTATTTTTTATTTGTTTATTTGGCATGCAGTTTAGGATACAGGCTGCCCTAGAATTATGCAAGCTCCATGGAAACAGAGTTGGGGGGGGGGGGGGGTAGCTTGAGACTCTAAATTCAGTTCAACAGCAGGATTTGATGGCAAACAGGCAAGGCAGGCATGGCATCTGTTTTTGGAGAGCTCTTATGTCCAACACAGAAGCCTCCGGATCTTGTCCTCTTAATTGAAGGAGGGCGGAGATTTTCGAGCTGGATGATGACTCCTCTGAGGGGATGAGCTGAGTTTATGGGGGGGTTGGGGGTGGAGGAGGCTGTGCCATCATCATGTTTGTTTGGACGGGTGAGAGTGGGCAACGCTTCCAGTGATGGGAAGGTCACCAGCCGTTCACCTCTGTCATCATGGAGGTAGTCACAGTGTTGCGTTTTTGACAGTCGGAGTGTGAATGGAAAAATAAAACATCCCTCTTTTTTAGTGACAAGTGCTAGCAATTGTTGTCTGTCTTCCATCCATCCATCTATCCATTCATCCATTCATCCATCCATCCATTGTCTGTCTTCTCTGAAACTGACTGCATGGATGAACTCCTGATGTTTAAGTTAGCAACACTGGTGGTTCTGTGTAAGCAAAGCCTGACCGTATGTTCACTTCTGTCTGTTCCTACAGTAAGTAAATATTTGCTTCAGCAGTAAGCCGATGCTTTTCCCTCTTGGTGCATCCTCTGGAACGAAGGGTCAGAGTTCTTGCTGAGACTTAAATCAGCAGCATTATACAGCTCTCTGCTTCCCTGCCATTTATTCATAGCCTTCGACCAGGAGTCTCTCTCTCTCTCTCTCTCTGTGTGTGTGTGTGTGTGTGTCTGTCAGTGTTTATTTATACAATATGCAGAGATAAATAGATGGATACAGTACATGGATGGATGGATGGATGGATGAATGAATATGTTCAGTGGATGGATAATATATCAGTGGATGGATAAATACGATGTAGATACACAACAAGGATGCAGGGATGGATCATCGGTTTGGATCATGAAACACAGAAATACATAGCTGGACACCTAAACTTATGTTACAGATGACTGTTGCACTGCTCTCTGCAGAGATCTTCTTGCCCTTGAGACCAGAGGATGCACTTACTCGTGTAGCTGCAGCTGCAATCAGGTGGATTAATCAGAGGCCGGCCTCTTACCGGCGTGGTCATTTGCAGAGTGGCCGCCCGGGGGCCGAGAAAAGCAGATCGAGAAGCGACTGTGAATTATTCAGCTGCCCCCGTTCTGTAAGCACCTCACGCTTGTGGACAGGAGCGGAGTAACCCTTCTAACCTGTACAATTATCACTCTTAGCGCAGGTCAAGGAGTTTGAAGATCTCCCCTTTTTCTGTCTCGTGCTTCTATTGTCGGAGGATTCAATTTAGTTCAATTTTATTTATTTAGAAAGCACCAGAGCAATAACAAAAAGGTCTCCAAGTGCTCTGCAGACCTCAAGGCCTGAAACCCCTGGAGCAAGCACAGATTGCGGTGGCAAGGAAATATCCATCTACTTGATGCCAGCCTGAAAGAGGGATAGAGAGAGATGGGAGGAAGAAGCCGGGTCCCCAGCTTACCTGTAGATGGATAAAATGAACTCAGAATAGTAACGTTTTACAGATTGATCCTCTGTGTGACTGTGCTGTCAGTGAGAGCTTCCCCTATAGCCTCATCCATTTAGATATGATGTTGGAGGCAAGGTCAGCAGGCTTTAAAATGAACACGTTGCAGCGCTGTATACAGAGATGTTATGAGACAAAGTGTGTGGGTGTATGTGTTTGTGTGTGTGTAGGGGGGGGGGCATGTGTGTGTGTGTGGGGGGGGGGGGGGGGGGTGTATGTGTGTGCATGCATGCATGTGTTAAACCTTATGTATGTATTTTTTTTAATTAAAAACACTAGTTTAAATACAGAAATCATCACCATCACCTTTTATGTGGATCTTTCTAACAACCACACAGTCTGATCTGATTAAGCAACACAGGGCCTTTATGCCACAGGTCTATCTAGACGAGCACAAACTGATGAGCACCATAGAGACAAGCTAAAGCCTGGCATCAGTGCCTGCTAAACCCACGCTGAGTAGCTTAAATTAGGCTGCTCCTTAAAGAGCCTAGCCCTGAGAGAGGTTGGAGAGTAAGAATATGTGTGTGTGTGTGTGTGTGTGTGTGTGTGTGTGTGTGTGTGTGTCTGGTGGTAGATTAGTATTCTGCATCTACATGCTGTAGGCACATCCAACAAAAGCCCAAAACATTGCGAAGACTCCAGTCTGAGTTTTTAATTGGGCATATTTTCATACACGGCCAAGCATTCAAAGCATATCCATTGTTTGCTTTCGTTTTTTCATATAGGCCACACAGAAATAAACAGGCCAAAACTGGAGTAATGGGAAAGAGAAGCAGAATGGATCACATTTTCCATGGGTTAGGCACAATGTTTACAAATAGAAAGAATAAACGTGACAAGCAGACAGACCCTGTTAATGGCAGATGACATTTCTAGATGGAAGTCTCGGACTAAAAGTACAGAGAAAAGCAGACGTTAGGTGCATTCTGTCAGCAGGTTGACATGGTGCACCGTGGAATTATTTCACAGTATCGCTGAGCTCTCCTCAAGATTGTGGATCCTTTCAAGTCAAGTCACGACTGACCCCATGACGTCTACGTACTGTATGCCTACATTCATGACATCTACGATATACGTATATACGTGACCTCTACGGCATGTATGTACAATGGGTGGATGTGAAGGTTAGTGATGGCTCATCTGATAGAATCTTTGTAGTAAATCTTCATGTGTCTTGGAAGAGGGATGCTACAGTCTGCTGATTTCTCTGACTCCACTTCCAAAACAAGAGAAACATACCTTTTTTGCATTCTCTGAGGCATCCATCTTGTTTATTTAACAGCTTGACTCCTCCAGGTTGGAAGGCCTTGAGATTTTGTTACAGGTCACAGTAGTGGTTTACATCATCAGGCAGTTTGAGCAAACAAAGCTCCCCAAAAATCCTAGTATTTTTCTCAGTAGGGATTTCTTGTTTCTTTACAAGGTTAGGCTTGTTACCTTTGGAAAGTCCCACTCCCCTGATTTGGAGTGATATTCCCCTGTTTGATTCGTGAATCGACTCACAGATGCCCTTACCTCCTGCATGTTTTTGCACAAAAGATGCCCTTACCTCCAAACAGGGGAGGCCCCCACACACAAATCCCTGCCAGAGGTAGTTTGCTGATGCCATGGTGAACCATGCGGAGCCAAGCATTGTCAGTGGCAGAGCGCTTCAGACCATCTGTTTGCCAACCGATCCATAGACACCCCCAAGCATCCGTTATAAGAAACAGTAATGATAACACTGAAAAGTTTTCATTTTTGAAAGGTTTGTGTCCTGTCACTGTGCTGATATGATGTGTCTCCCTTCTGCTCTAAGGGTCGCAATGATGAAAGAACGTGACGTTGTCACAAATGAGTGGGATGAAGTTTAGCAAAGGACTTGTCTTAGAACTACACCTTTCTAATGGATGAATTTCTGATGTAAAACTACACTCACAGGTATAAACAACAGCTATTGTTGATGTATTTACTGCAGTCTCTAGTTTTTGTTTTAACTCCAACTCCAATAATTGTCTCAGTCTACATCAATAGCAATGGAATAGTCTTTTCTTTCATACTGGTAAAGCAGTGCATTCCTCTCAAGAATACTAAATCAGTTGTCTTTGAACATCAAGGGGGAGCCTCTTCAAGTTTGCTTCCTCGAGTTTTGTGAGGACTTTTACAGTGTAATCGTAGCATTGTATGATACCTCAATGTCTTTTCAGGACACTTGAGTGTATGTGTGTTCATGCATACATTCCATAATAGAACAGAAGCAAGTGACACCTATTTACAGAGATTTAGGTCAAATGTCAAATTTTGGACGTAATGCATATAGATTTATGATAAGAGATGTCAGTCCTCGGTGACTGAAGGGCAAGCGACTTGACCTAGAGGTCGTCTCAGTGACCCCAAGTAGACAAATCACCCGTTTGCCACGGCCTAGTGCTTGGGGATGATGCTTCTGCAGAACGGAAATAGACAGAGGCGTACTCCGTAAGGCCACAGAGTATCATAGAAACCCTAGTCAACAGAGAGGTCTTCCGCCATTTTGTCTCTCCATAGACCCTGGCTCTCAGGCTGACCTCTCGTGTTATGTACCGTGTTGTCGCCGTGGCGCTTTTTTTAGTCTGCGGCTGAAGGAGGTCAGAGTTTGTGAGCTATAATGGAGTGTTTAGTGTCGATGCAGGTCACCCTGGTGAGACAGATATCTATTGTAAAACATACATCACTCTTGAATGACTAAAACAGAATGGAATAGATTAGCAGAATTAATTACTAAAGATCGAATTCAGTCTGACAGTGATTTCCTGGTTGGAATAAGTTTGACTCTGGAACTGACTGTCATTACAATAAATGAATTAGCAAGCTAACAAGCAAACACATTGATAATTCACATACAGGCCTTGCTGGCCTGGATATTCTATTAAGGAGTCATGTTTTAACCACTCTAACATTCAGAGATGCAGTTCCATAGTAGAGAATGTCCTTTACTGATGGTAGAATGGTCCTTCTTAAAGCCATCACAATGCTCCCTCCATTAGTAAGGAAATCCTTATCATGCTATTTGAAGGAGCCGAATAAAGAGGAACTTTATAGAGGATTTCAATTCATAGAGAAAGGTTTATAAGTAAATATAGACACATGGTGTATGTTCCCTGGTATTAAAATAAGATGAGTAGGAAAAAATGTTTTTCCATTCTCCTTAGTTGCTTTGATTGAACCGTGGCATGGAATTTAAAAAAGTGTTGTGTATTTGAGTATGAGAGATAGAGAAGGAGAAAGAGAGAGAGAGAAATTTCTGTGTATAAGAGAGCGAGACTGTGACAGAGACATAGAGATGGTTTCATATGCGTGGGAGTGTGACTGAGGAGTGAGTGAGAGTGTGTGTGCGTGTGTGTGCGTGTGTGTGTGTGTGTGTGTGTGTGTGTGTGTGTGTGTGTGTGTGTGTGAGAGAGACAGAGGAAGAGAGGTATAGAGCTTAGTTTTATGTGTGTGGGTGAGTGTGTGACTGAGAGAGTTGAACAAGGGAGAGGGAGAGAAACGAGTGGAACTGTAGAATGGGCAGCCTGAGGATATGAATGTGAGCGTGTCTGTTTGTACACTTCAGTATTTCTCAATGATGGGCTGTATTACACCATTCTGCTTTCGCCTTTGATATCAGCCCTGACTTCAGATCTGGCCCAAACTGACACAGTCCCTGTGCCACTTTCTGTCAATACAATTCCACAGCGCTAACAACCCCCCTTTCATTCTGACAGCCGCTAATTCACAGACCCAACTCAGCACGGATGCCTTCCTGTTGCACAAACACCCGATGTAGTTGGCGGCCATGTTTGTTTTGGCTTGCCTTCTGTCTCTGGGATGAAGTCACAACAACATGCAGCAAACAAGCTCTTGACTGAGTCACTGCAGCTGCTGGTACCCTCAGTACCACGATGGCTGTCTCGGTCTGTCATCAAGCACACCCTTTTATTCCGCTACTGTAAAAACATGGGTCGGGTACATTTTGTCAATTCTCCCTGGGAATACGATAACGTTAACTTGGTGGCATTTTTTCATTTTATTTTGTTAATAATTAATTTAGCAGATGCCTTACTCAGAATACAGATCAAACATGTAGTTGCTGTTACTGGGCGTTACTGTACCAGCTCACCTACTGTATAGGACCACACACTTGTGTAGAACAATTCCACTTTGTTCAATAGAAACTATTTGTAGCGTGATTCATCTTCAAACACTGACATTTTAAATCAAAGCTTGTGTAAAGAAATCCATTGACACAATATGCGCACACATACAGTATGGTTGCCCCAGTATTTAACTTACTGTATGACCTTAGTTTCAGGGGCATGTTTGCCCTCACCACTTTTGTTCCGTTCAGTTTTCCCTCCCTTTTCGGCTCTTGTACTAAACTTGTAATAACCTTCCACCCTGCTCAACAGACACTCCTGTCAGTATGATTCATCTTCAAATCCTGACTTTTTAAAACAAAATGCAGGTTGCAATTTGGAAGCACTGATGTGGCTCTTGTTATGTCAAGTCAAGTCAGGTTTATTTATATAGCGCATTTTTATAATCACAGAGTGCAATTGTGTGGATCTTGTGGGAAACTCTTGTTGTACAGTAATCTTCCACCCTGATCAATAGACACTCCTTTCAGCATGATTCATCAAGCTGACTTGCTGACAAATACTGTTTTTAAAATAAATAAAAATTAAAACAAAACATCATCAGTGATGTTTCTGGGGTCAATGGAGGTTTCAGGTCTTTCAACATCAGACAACCTAACCCAGGTCAGCCAGCTGAGGTTGATCAGGTCCTGGCTTGCATCCCAGTAGCACTAAGCAACAGGCTTGCCCTCTATCCAAAGCCACCTGGTAGCTTTCTCTGTGGTGTCCGTAATGGAACGTATGGCCCCCCACTTTAATGCTCCAGTGATCCCTAGTGCGGTCAAAGAACCCATCAACCTTGCTCCTCCACAAGCTCCTGGTATTTGCCAAGCTTCCTTTCGTGAGCTTCCTCCATCTGTTCCTCCCAGGGCACTGTCATTTCCCTCATGATCATGATGATTAGGGGCAGCCGTGGCCTACTGGTTAGCGCTTCGGACTTGTAACCGGAGGGTTGCCGGTTCGAACCCCGACCAGTAGGCACGGCTGAAGTGCCCTTGGTGAGTTGCACAGTTTTGAAAACAAACGTTAAGGGTTGTTTTAGGACATGTTTGAGCATGCCTGTAGGCAGCCACTCTGACTAGTCAAAGGCGATTCAAAACGAGTCAGAAAAGTCGAGACAGGACCAATCTTAAAAATTTCGGTGTCCACCACTCTAGTTCATCCAAAACAAACCAGAAAAGGGACTCAGTGCTAAATACCGGAATTTTCCTTTAAGAGTTGATATACCATCAAAATGATTTTGGAAAAAACCTCTTTAATAGCCCTTTAGGGGTGCATTGCCCAACATCTTTTACAAAGCTCTGAAATAAAAACATTGAATTGCACAACCTGTAGCTTTCACTGTGCCTGGAGAACAGAAATGATATGTGGGCATGTCTGGCATAAAAAAGACCCCCCCCCCTTGGATGCAAGGCTGCACAGTTGGGTTGTGCCCCCTGGTGGTTCTGCTGTGTTGGGAATCGAGAGCTAGTCCTATCTCACTGCCATGGAAACGGTGCGTGTGCCTATGTGTGTGTGTGTGTGTGTGTGTGTGTGTGTGTGTCTGTGTGTGCACGTGTGTGCGTGCGTGTTTGCTGCTGCGGCAATAAGAATGAGAGACACGTGCCGCAGAGAGAGGGGAGGTGTTTCATTCATAAGGACTGAATGGTCGGCATCATGCTAGTCACACAAGAGACCCTCTCTCTCTATCTCTCACACACACACACACACACACACACACACACACACAGTACCGCACGTGTGACCCCCCCTGATGGACAACATACAGCAGGAAAACACATAGAAATTACCTAGAGGCTAAACAGCACGCGTTCACAAACATACACAGTACATAGATACACACATAAAAACCCATGCACACACCGCACCTGCTCACACAGTACAAGAAGAAACACACACACACAAACACACACAAATACACAGAACTACACACACCCACAGACACAAACAAGTACCTGTCCCTACATCTCTCCACCTTCAATTGATAAAAGAGAACGAACGAGAGAGAAAATCAAAAATGCATGAAGGTGTTTTCTCATTACGGCCCAGTCTGGGCATCAGTAGTCTCTTTTAGACAATACAATTTCCCATCACGGAAAAATAATCCTGCCGGTGCTCATCCATAATGGATGCGCCGAGAGCCGCTTTAAACCCCACCACCGCCCCATTGTGTAATTTTTAAATAGGAGGGGAGGGGAGGGGAGGGAGGCCAGGTCAGTGCCATTTCCTTGAGCGAGTTATGTAAAACATGTGTACACCCCTCTGTCTGGGTGACCCCAACTGAGCTCTTATCTGCTGGGGCTTGGATTATCATTCCCTTCCACCTATCCCACTCCATCACACGCACACACACACACACATGCACACACACGCGCACACACACACACACACACACACACACACACACACACACATACAGCACACATGCACACGCACACACACACACATGCACACACACACACACACACACACACACACACACCTCATTTTCACCTGATGTAAATTACTCCTATCTGAGGCTGTCACCGTTAAAACGTCTCTCTCATGGATGTTTACATAATGAAAAGAAGCAAAAATGAACAAAACTCATTGTTTACATGTTTATTTCTGGCAACGAAGGAGAGAGGGGGGACCTGAGAGAGAGAGAGAGAAAGAGAGAGAGAGAAAGAAAGAGAGAGAGAGAAGCACGGCCTAAACGTTAAATCTCATCAACTTTTCCGTGTGGACCCTTGCTTATTCCTTGCCAGTGAGTGTGTGGGGATTTAATATTTAATATGGTCTCCTGCCAGCCATCTACTGTACCTAATGAAAATGTCCTCGACTCTGTGGCAGGCCTGATTTATCTGAGCCGTGTTTGTTCGGGCTCTTCTATGCAGCGGCGACCATCACCGTGCCATAAAATACCGAATACAATTTTTAAATGGAATCAATATAGCCCCTATCCATCTTTGCCTTATTTGGGGCCTCTGTGTTGTCAGTCCGTATGTCCCTTTTTCTGTTTTTTTTTTTGTCTCACCCTTCTTGTTCCTTGTGGGTATCACATTTGTCTTTCCTCAGAGCGTGTGTGCTTTCATGGTTGTGTCTATCTGTCACTCTCACTGTCTTTCTCTCTGTCGTCTAAACACACCCTTTCTTTTTCTCCCTCCCTCCCTCCCTCCCTTTTTTTCTCTCTGTGCTATCTGGTTTAGTCTTGGGGAAATGTGGATAATGTCAGGTGTGTGACTCTATCTACTCAACGGTGGCCTCCTTACACCTCCAGACGGTGCTTCTGCCCTCCTTTCTCCCTTCGACAGACAGACAGACAGAACAACAGACAGACAGACAGCAGAGTTCCATTAGTCTCCTGCCTGGAACTCCCTCCAAACATTGTCCCTCTCCCCCCGCCCCTCTCTCTCCCCAAGCACTGTCTGCTTCATCCAGCCCCTTGGCGAGCATATTTACCATTCAAGTGCCTCGGAACGAAAGGGTGTTGTCACAGCTCCATCTCCAGTGAATTCATTTCTTTATGAGTAGAAGCGTAGGTGAAAGTAAACCAAAGCAGCCAGAATCAGATAAAAGCATGATGCCTGACTGATACTGTATGGGGTTCCTTTATCCCCAGGCTCCTGTTCACTGACTAAACTGTAAGAGGTGTACGGCGATGAAAGATTGGACGTGGTGGAAAACCAAAACCCGAAACGAAATTAAACAAAAGCAATGTGCGCCCAAAGCCAAGTACCTCTGGGCATGTACCCACCTCATGTGTCCACTGCCAAACAGTGTACCTGCCTTTCTCTCTCTCTCTCTCTCTCTCTCTCTCTCTCTCTCTCTCTTTCTCTTTCCCCCTCTCTCTTTCTCTCTCCCTCTCTCTCTCTCTTTCTCTCTCTCTCTCCATTGGCACCTGCTGGCATCACTCTGCCAGCCTGTCTGATTAGCTGATCTCTCTGTTTATAAGCCTGTTGTCTTTCACGCTCTATCCCCCCCCACCTCCCCCTCCCCCACCCTTCCGATACATATCCCCTTGTTTACATTCCAGAACGCCCATCTCATGCGCGTGCAATCCATTGAGTGAACTGCCGTAAATTATTCATTGTGTTACTTTGCTTTGAAAGTATATCATTGGCCGCTGTGGATATGTATAGAATGACCTCAGTGTAATTACAGTTTACTGTACTGGGTCATGTAATCTTACCCCACACTGGTCATGACTCGTCTTGGCAGTGTTTTTGACTGTTGCTTGTGTATATTTAATGAAATGAAACAGGCCAACACATGGGTCCACGGGGAGTCGTTCATTAGCCGAAGTTAATGATTTATCACAAAGGCGTCCCACGTCCGGACCCCCCCCCCCCCTACCCCTTAATGGGCTTTTATCATAAGTCAATACATTTACGTCACACACAAGAAATAATCACCATTTGCAGTCTGACTTTGAAAAAAAACAATGTTCACCATGAATCTCATCGTCTCTCTTCCTCCTCCTCTCTCGGCAGGTGGTGCTGGTGTTTGCGCTCAGCATTGGGGCCCTGGTGATCTACTTCATCGACTCCTCAGAGTAAGTGGCTCCCCTCCGCTGGGCTCTCAGTGTGTTTCTATGCACATCACACACAACCAAGTCTCTATGAAGAGGGAACATTGACATTTATTCAAAATTTGACCGCTGTACTTAAGACAAATGCTATTGTAACGATTTGATAGCGAACCACACAGTTGTCCAATCAAAAGGTTTATTCACTGGGAACGAGAGCCGGGACACAGATAGACACAGAACACAATGCAAACAGGGCAGGTCAAGCACGCACACACACTACACATACAGGGGAGGACGCAGCCTCCCACACAAAAAGGATCACACACGAGGGAGAACTAAAAGGGAAACATGTTACAATAAAGACGCTAACATTACACACAAAACTAAGGAGAATAACGACATAAACCCCCCAAATGTTCGCTCTCGTATCCCAGGATCCCCTGCGCGGGAGAACGCGAACACTGTCTTTTTGCGCCGACGCTACATAGCTCCCCCAACAAGCCGTTGCCGTCCTCGGCAACGACCACGAGGTAGCCACATGCTAGCGTCGGCGCGCGTCGCCCGCCACTCAGTTCAGTGCGACAGTACCGCCAACTCACGTGGGGTGCACGCGCCGCAGGAGCTCACTCAACGGGGCGCCACGCTGCTAGCAATCCAGTTCGGGCGTGCTAGCAGCCACGTGGCCGACCCGCTCGTCACCAGCTCCCTCTCAGCAGCCGCCCTCAGGCTGCACTTTCCGCGGCGTGTCACCGCGGCACTCCTCCTCTCCAGACGGGGCCCTAGGTGGCCTTACAACCGTCGACACTGTACCAAGCACCAGGGTTCGAGGGGGGCCAGATGAAGCTGCGCCAACGCCACTGCGCTCCGTCGAGTCGCCGACCAGGACAGACAGGCACCGACTCTACAGCAACCGGACCGCGCTGAGCTCTCCCGCTGCAGCTACCATTTTGGGCGTCCCTCCTCGTGTTGCCATCTCGCAGAGCCGTACTGCTCTGTTCCCGGCCCGATCCACTCCTTTGCTGCCTCGGCGAAGGCACGACCCCCGAGATGGCCGTGCTATCGAACTCCACACACAAACTTTTTTCAAAAGGCGCCGGCCAACAGGCCAACTAGAACGGGCGCCCACACAGCACGGTGCCTCTCACACGCACCCAAAAGTTTTAAAGTTCAGAGGGCCTTTCCAACGAAGCTGCCCCACCGTCGTGAGTTCGCTGCCCTCAGCGGCTCCGCGAACGCTTCTTCAGGCCCCTCTTCCGGCAAGATCTTCTCCCATGGCCGCAGGCAGTTCCAGACGATAGCTCCTCTCCTACGTCGGCAGTAGCGTAAGAAGGCCCCGAGCTTTTTAGTAGCCCTTACAAGGGCTATCCCTGGATCCTCTTGCGTGGGCCTCCACCCAGTGGTGAGGTCTCCCGCTCCCAGCTTCTCTTGCTGAGTGGAGGCCATGTCCGAAAGTCGCTTCTGACACCAATGTAACGATTTGATAGCGAACCACACAGTTGTCCAATCAAAAGGTTTATTCACTGGGAACGAGAGCCGGGACACAGATAGACACAGAACACAATGCAAACAGGGCAGGTCAAGCACACACACACACTACACATACAGGGGAGGACGCAGCCTCCCACACAAAAAGGATCACACACGAGGGAGAACTAAAAGGGAAACATGTTACAATAAAGACGCTAACATTACACACAAAACTAAGGAGAATAACGACATAAACCCCCCAAATGTTCGCTCTCGTATCCCAGGATCCCCTGCGCGGGAGAACGCGAACACTGTCTTTTTGCGCCGACGCTACACTATGTATAGTTCCCCATGTTGAAAACTCAGTAAACATTATGATAAAATAAGTCATATCGTATATGACTTATGGCAGCAACAACCCACAGAGTCATAAAGCAGTCATAAAGCAGACACCATCCCCTTAATGAAGAAATGAAGGGAAATAGTAGCCTAATATAGCAAAGTCCTGAGTCCTGACATGTATCTCACTGCTAACAGTACATTGGCCCAGATGTTTTAAAATATGCTCATCTGTTTAAGTATGTGGAGTATTTATAAATGGTGTCAATTTATTTTAAACATGTCAGGCAGGATAGGAATTTCACGGTGGCCACGACGGCCATGGCCGTCGTAGCCCCTTGCGTTGGCCGTGACGCCCCTTTGAAAATCAGAGGTTTACAGGCCACGGTGGCCTTGGTGCCCCCTTCTTTCAATATTCTGCTTTGCGTCCTACTAATAGCGATATATATTTAGCCTATGGCCTGTCAAAACAATCTTAGCATTCACAGCGCAAATTACGCAGTGGAGAAAGTTAGTGCAAGAAAGAAAGTGCGTCCAAATTTATCCATTCTTCTCAGTTGAACTACTCGCGAAGTAGCCTACTCATCACACAGACATCACAAGTATCACACGAAAGAGCTTTTTCTCAGCTTAAACAATGTCAGCCGCTAATTGCTGTGGTGAACGGTTCGCGAGAAAAGTAAATAATATTCAATTTAATCATAAATTCTACTGAGGTTTTGCGTCCATCTCCCTACCCATTCATCTCGGCGGAATACTTCACGAACCCCTCGTTTAACACATGACAAACCATATATCAGAATAAACCTTACCGAACACAAAGGTGTAAAGCAGTCCCCTGTACAGTTCCAGAGTAATCCCGTTTTGAATTTGCAGTCAATTTCAACATACATGGATGTCTCCAAATTTGGGCTTTAAGTTTTACACTATGTTTAAATTGTTCCACATTATTTCATAACGGGCCAAATACAAAATAAATATTACAAATGTCGCCTAGATATCGGTAAATCAGAGGACAGCTGACTAAGAGTTTGTGAAACTAGCCTTAATGTATCACAAAATGCTAAGCATGCATCTAGGCTATTTGACTTTCTTAAAGCTGAGCTGTGCTTAAACTGTTCAATACATGATTTCATAACAGGCCAAATAATAAATGTTAAATATAGCCTAGATATCTGTAAATATTAGATGATCAGATGATTTAGAGTTATATGTAATGTGTCATGTTTCATGTTTTTGTAATGTTTCATACAGTGATGCAGGTCTACTGCAGTGAATAGGCTAAATACAACTTTGATCATTTTTATAGCCTACTACTGTATAGTTAACGTTGGCCTTAGTAAGACATGTGACATGTGGCCTTTGTGCCCTCCACCAAATATGCCCAACTGAAGGCCAAGTGGCCTTGCCCCCAGAATGTTGAAATTCCAAGCCTGATGTCAGGCATCTAATTCTGACTCCTGTGGGCACTGCTATCATTAAACAAATGAAATGGATATTTTGCAGCTCACTTAATAGCCCGTCGTGCATTTTTTCCCCCCTACTCGTCGGGAGGCTGTATTCTCCTTAAATGGATGCATTTGTGTGGTTTTATGAATGAAGCTAAATTCGTGGTGTGTGTTTGGGGACACAGGTAATCTGCTATCCTTAGGCATTAGGACATTTTTATTTGGGTTAGACATCATGCTGTTGACTGTGGCTTTAAACACTGAGGTGCAGCAGCTTGATGAACTGACTGTGACTAAGATATTATTTGTTAAACGCACTGCACATTTATTATGGCATGTACTTGGCCTTCCCACGCAGGGAGGTGGGGACTTTAGAATGCCACGCATACCATGCCTCAGTTTTGATTGGTTTGGTTGAGAAAGGAGAGATGTCTATTTTACTTCAGTTATTGCAATGTATTTATATATTTTGTAATTTATATTATATGTATGTTGTGTTGACTAGCATAAACTCAAAGGTGACAGCTGCAGAAGTGCTCATGTGGATAGGGGGGGTGCTTGGAGATTACTCCTAATATTCCCCTGACAAACTGTCCTCAAAACAACAAAACAAAACAAAACAATTTCCGTGAACACACACAGACCAGATATCTAGCGTCTGGATCTGTCTCATTTCTAAGGAGCATTGCATTCACTTATCTAATATGGCTCATTGGATTCAAGCCCCTGCTCCCATTCCTTCGGCATTGACCTCCACAGACGCTCACCGTAGTCATTGTTCCTCACACAAATGAACCGCAAAAGGATGTTTTTTTTTCGTGCAAAGTGCGTAATGACACATTCAATCAGTCGCTGGAAAGCCACAGAGGACATGCTAATATAACGGCGAACGGCGTAATGGCTTTTAGTGTTCCATCTGCTGATGAGGTTCTGCTTGCCAATTGTCTGTTCGATCTTTACCGCGGAGCTCACTGCCGACAACACGGCTTGAGATGCCACTTTGAGGACATTGTATCTACCAGATATGCTCACCGTAGGGGGGATCAGCCGTGCAATCAGCCGTGCAATGTTTTCAGTGGTGGTCTGTAATCTAAGTGGTGCCTAAAATGTGGTGGCTAAGTCCCTAAATGTGGCCATCAAACCATAATCAGAGGGCAGACCGGAAGAGCCCCCCTTCCTGCTTTGGTGGGGGGTGGGGGTGGCAATCATCATGACCCAGCATCCCCTAAGGAAGTCGGGGAGTGTTGACTTCCTGTCCAGCCATGCTTTTAACATTGACCCCATTATTGCCCGCTTGCATTACCTAGCTCCAGACACATGCCATGCTCTTTACTGAATGCTGTTGCTTGAAAACACAAGGTGCCGAAAGGGAAAAATGGGACCAAAAATGGTCATTGATTTCAGAGCCCATTTTAAAAATTTGTTTAAAGTGAATCATCTCAAAGTTGGCAGGTTTGATGTTGTTATTACATCAGCCAGAGAGGGCATGTTTGGGGCCATTTGTCTGTTTGTTTGTTTGGCAACAGCAGCACAATCCAACTGCCTGGCCATTTTTGTGTAGTGGAGGGTTAGAGGGCCAAGTAAGAACCCACTACATTTTTGAAGTGGATCCAAATAACATTTTTGGCGAGACAGGTGAAATCTGCACTCTCAGAGTCTCCTTCTAGTTCTTCCATGCGTTACTATGTGTATACGTAGTTGGGTACGTTGTTGTGGTTGCAGACTTCTGTGTTGTGCGGGTTGTGTCATGGCTCGATTTCAGAACAACACAACAACCTGAACAACACAACAGCCTGTGACCTGAAACCAGATGCTATCTTGGTCCCGTGTTGGTAAAATGGGCAGCCAGACTGCTATGTGTGTCAAGCAGGTTCCTTCGAGGACAAACACTCTAGGAGATGAATGGATGAATGAAAGTCCCCACCAATGGGTCTGACCCCATCCGCGCAACAGTATCGCTTACGTTTAAACGTCCCTCAATCGTAACGGCAGCTTGGGGTCACCATGTAGAATATCAGGTCAGCTGCAAATGCATGCAGGCGCTAGGTGTATTTTTTTCAGGTGAGGTGGTGTAACATAGCCCCACTAGCAGTGCATCCGGGTCAGTTTACACACATCCAATGGCCACACCGCCACCTGCAGCCCTTATCGAGGCCCCTGTCTCTTTCACCCCGAATGTCTAACTTTTCAGTCCACCTCCTCCCCTCCCCTCCCCTCATCACTCATTTCTCCCATGTCGGCCTCAGGTGACATGAGTGATCGAGAGGTCAACACTCACAGATGGGGTCAATTGGAGTCCCATTTGAGTCCCATGATGCATCTCTGGTGTTTTGAGTGTATCAGTTATGGCTCAAATTTACACACACGCAGTTAGGGAGGTATCTCATGAACACATTTGCATGTTGAGGATATCCATGGCTTGTTTTGGAAGATACAGAACCATTATTGACAGTCACTTAATTAAATCTTTATTTAGAGAAATTAGCTCTTCTAATTCACAATGTTGAATTACATTGATTTGATTTTCAATGAATAATATGAAACATGAAAGTTAATTCAATTAAATTCATTGAATTGAGGTTTGAATTATTGAGGTTTAGAGAAGTCCAGATCTTTTCAGAGGGTCAAGATCTGTTGCTGTAGCCCATATAGGATACTAAAAAGCTTAGAGAGGTTGAGACACTTCAGATCACTGGCTGTCGTCATGATAAGATGTGTGATAAAATAGGAAGTAATCTGGATACAGTGGCAGTCATGTGTGCGTGTGTTCGGTGGTTACCCTTACGGTTGCCTTGGTTCCAGTAGCTTATGTTGCCATATGTCCGTCAAGGCCGAGCGGTAAGAGATAGGAACGGTTCTGTAATTAAGGGGGATCCCTGCTCTCAGAGTGCTCCGTAATGCACACAAACACACGTAATGCGTTACCTCAGCTGATAAACAGCAGAGCCAATCACAGGCAGGGGGAGAAAGAGATGTGGGTGCAAAGGGAGAGAGATAGGGAGATATATGACCCTAGATAAAAGAGAAAGAGAGAAAAGCAAGAGAAGTGAATGTGAGTATAAATGTGAGAGAGAGAGAGAGTGAGAGAGAGAGAGAAGGAAGGATCATCAGTCAGTCGTGATATGGTCGCAGGAAAATGGACCAGTCCCTCATCGTGTTTTGCCAAGTCAGCAGAGAGTGACCATCATCATCAAATTGTTTTCTTGGCCCACAGCAGAACAGCCCAAAACCCGCCCCAGAGCCAGTCTCCCAGACATACTTAACGGCCGTATGCTGCTGTCTAATTCTATTTCATCGGTCATCAAATGGACAAGATTTATTAAACTGATAGGTAGATGGACTCTGTATCTCATTAAAATCTTGTTTCAGATTTTGAATCAGGATGTCAGCCAGCCAATAGGTGATTTGGGTTACCTTTGCACCCTTATTTACTGATGGTTCAATCACCCTTCGAGGTGATTCATATGCACTGTTGAAAATTGACAAAATGACTTAGTGGGTGCTGTCCCAATGTTCCTATAGGAAAGAAAAGAACATTTATTGAAAATAAAAGCATGGTTTTATTAGTGACGTATCAGGCATGAGTAAGAGGAGTGACTCACTACTCTCTGTGATATCAATAGATTGAGATTTGAAATCTCACGACTGCCTGTTGACCTGACCCTTCTCAGTAATCTCTCTCTCCTGTCTGTCTCTCTCTCTCTCTCTTGGTCACTCTCTCTCTCTCTCTCTCTCTAGGGCACCTATACAGATGTCAGTTTAAGTTTCAGTAAAGCTAGGTGAGGGCAGTTTTATTCCTGTAGACATCAGCATCAGGGATATTGTCATGAATATGCAGGAATGTATCTTAACAAAACAAAACAAAACAGACATTCACATCATTGTCTAGTATGGTAGGCATTAGAGGTATCTGTTTTGAGTTCTTGTTTTATTTTATTTTATTTTAAGCTTTTCTCCAGTGTCTAGTTGTGTGACGTGTCTGTGACTATAAAGGCCACTGTCTGTGTGTGTGTGTGTGTGTGTGTGTGTGTCAGACAGACTTCTGATGTGATGTGATGTGTAAACCCAGATCCCAGCAGTCCACTGTCGTCACCTTCACAGCCGCTCAATAATTCATCCCGGGGCCCTCTGATATGAAGGGGTCCAGTTCAGTCCCAGGCTCCAAATGGCCCCAGCATTCATTATTCATGGCCACCATGCCACAGTCCCAGCACTGGGGGGAAGACTTCTGGCTATTATTGTAAAGGTGCGGCCATCCTTAGTGCCTGACAGGTGTTTGTGTGTGTGTGACTCACTCTTCTATAGTAGGCCACGCATTGTTTATACATTTGGCGTATAGGAGGCTGTGGAGAATCTTTGGAGAATTCCAATTCCGAGCATAGCTGCATAAATAAGCAGTCTTAGGATATGGCATGTACACGCCAGTTATGTTTGTTGTGCTCATTATAAAAACGATTTGGTCACAATTTACATTATAGAGTCCTTGTGCTGTTGTAACTACACCATTTAGCACAGCATGACAGCGTTATTTGTATGATGAGGAACAGAGTATGGATACTTTATATACAGTATGTACACAGGAATAGGGATAGGGATGGAGTATGTATCATATTATGTTGTGCTGTTGTTCTTACTTGGTGAGTGTGGTAAAGAAGCGGTAATGTCACTGTCTGATATTGACAATCAGTCGACGCCGGTTCAATTCCCCTCGTTGCAAAGCCATGTTTTGGTTAGAAAGCGTCTGCTAAATATCGGTCAACTTTAGCTTTTACTTTTAATCTTTATTTTATTTTTTATTATAATGACGTCCAGTAATACCCTCAATATCATTTTTCAAATTGGTTCCTGTGGATCAACATGTGGAAATATCACAGTGTACTAGACAATAGACTGCACTTCAGTGTTTTCAGACTATCAGTTGCGCACATCGTCTGAGTTAATATTTGTCTGAAGAGCTGCCCAGATGGACCGAGATTCTCATGGTGCTATGACACCAAGCTGTAAAACTCACCTGCTATTTGCATGAAAGCAGGATGCTTTCCTGGACAGCCGTTGGTTTATAATGGTCATCATGTCATGAAATCTTATCTCGGTGCAATAAATGTTTCCGCCACACACTGAGCATATGCTGTGGAAGGTTCATATGAATTTTATATGAATATGTGTGTGTGTGTGCGTGTGTGTGTGTGTGGTATGGCCCTAGCTAGAAGGAGACCTCAAAGGGTCTTTTTTCTTCATTTAGAAGCTGATGTTACCAGTAATTTCATGTTGAAAGACCAGAGACCATTGATTTTTATTACGTGTGTTACACATACCAAATGCCTCCCCTGATGATAACAGACTGTAAAAAGTGTGAGTCCTGATTTATGAGAAATGCCCTTTCAGTTTCTGGATTACGGACGTGCTATTGTTATTGTGGGGACAAAGGTATCACATCCTCAGCATTTTATGTATCCATAAACACTCCTGTGATTGCCATGTGATCAGTGTGCTTATTATGAAAGTGAAATAATATTTTAGCTTTTTTTGGCATCTGCGGAGTATACAAACAGATGCATATAGTATAGTATAGTATAGTATAGTATAGTATATAAAGTTTGAATAAATGCTCTGAAACCTCTGTTGCCATCACATTTTTTAGAAAGCATAGCCTCCTCATAAGGAACAAGGGGTAATCTCTGCATGTGGTTAAGCCTTAAAATCTTGTCTATGCTCTTATCCCCTCAACATGTGTCCTACAGAAAGAGTAAAATGTGTTTCACTTACTTGTAGTACTAGTTCACTGTATGCAATATGTTTGATTTTGTGATGTTTTCAAGGTGGCATTCAACAGGGATTCCTTATGTCAGAAAAGTTATGGTTCATAGTTGCAGGGTTTCCAGATCTGAATGTACTTCTTGGCCTAGCAATTCAGACATGGTCTCTTGATTTATGCAAGCAACTTGTATTCAGCCTTTCAATTTCAAGTATTGACATTTTCCAGCAAAGAAGTTGTCATCTCTTTCTGTTTCCATCAAGTATTGATTGTTAATTGATTGCGGCTCTAATTAAAAGAAAAAAAAAACATTTCCTCTGTGCCTGTGTGTTTGCAGTGAGATAGAGTCCTGCCAGAACTTCACCCAGGACCTCACGTTACAGATCGACATGGCTTTTAACGTCTTCTTCCTGTTGTACTTCGGCCTGCGGGTAAGTAGGTGGTCATCCCTTCGAATGCCTGCTCATTTATGTCTCTATAGATCAGAACCCTCGACATTGGAGACAGCAGAAATCACATTTCACAACATCAGATTTGAAACGTCCTTTTCATCCACTGATGCTCTACTTTTGGAGTAGCACCATCAACACTTAGTAAACACAACTAACAGTAAATTGACACTTGCTCAGACATAGCTATCTCAACACACAACACACACAACATGAGCACTAACACATCATTTATTGCTGCAATGTAGAGGACCCAAAACTCAAGAAATACACTCTCCTTAATAGCCTACACGTATAATGAGATGTTAGAGTCTTGAGCAGAAGATCATTCTAGAATCATTAGTTTGTTCTAAAAAAAATGAAAACATACAAACATAATTAATTAATGGCAGATTATAGATCAATGACAGAAGGCCTGTTCTGTTTGTTCTGCCCCTATGTAGTTCATCGCAGCCAATGACAAGCTGTGGTTCTGGCTGGAGGTCAACTCCGTGGTGGACTTCTTCACCGTGCCACCTGTGTTCGTCTCTGTGTACCTCAACAGGAGCTGGCTGGGTATGTGTGCAGTGTCTTTCACGTACGGCTGCGTTTGGCTTGGAGCTGACGGATGTGACAGAAGCCCATGCTGCTGAAGTTGGGGGAAAGACTCACTGCTTCCTGCAGAGCAGTGCTGTTGTTGACAAGATTCTGTTTGGTGCATAGTGCTACCTAGTGGTTGTGCTGAGTAATGCTTGGGAAAAACGGCTTTGACTAGTGGGGAACACTTTGGTCTCTGACTGAATATAATTGTGTGTTTATGCTAAAAGTATTTTTTTTATTTGTAAGCTATTGTCTGATTCAGAAGTTACATACTTTTAGCCAAGAGGTTACAGACTTTTGGCCTTTTAGCCAACTCTTTTGGACATGCCTGAAAATGTTGTTTTGACATCTTCCAGTAGCTTTGTTATGCTTGAGGTGACTCTGTTGGCTACACCGTACGTCCTATGATTGTATTTTCTGTGCCATGGCTTGCATCAGCTTTTCTGTGCCCGGGATGTCCTCTGGTTTGTCTGCTATGAGCAGAGTCACTCAGTGAAAGCAGAATGTGTATATCTTCTGTGTGCTCTGTGAGAGAACTGAACGCATGGCAACTTCTTCCTTTTCTTCATCACACAACATACAAGGACACTGAACAATACTGTGGTGTATAATAGTGTGGTATGTGAATGTCCTGATTAGACTGAACACTGAGCCAAGGTTACACCAAACAGCACTGAATACTGAAGCTGAAAGCCATGGTTACAGTAAACAATACTGAACACTGAAGCTGGAAACCGTGGTTACACCAAACAATACTGAACACTGAAGCTAGAAGTCATGGTTACAGTAAACAATACTGAACACTGAAGCTGGAAACCGTGGTTACACCAAACATTACTGAACACTTAAGCTGGAAGCCGTGGTTACACCAAACATTACTGAACACTGAAGTCGGAATCCTAGTTACAGCAAATAATACTGAACACTGAAGCTAGAAGCCATGGTTACAGTTAATAATACTGAACACTGAAGCTGGAAACTGGGGTTATACCAAACAATACAGAATACTGAAGCTGAAAGCAGTGGTTACACCAAACAATGCTGAACATCTGGGTGGTGGATAGAAGAGCTGGTGGTGTCTCCATGTCTGTGGGGCCAAAGGCTCAGTGACCTGAGGGGAGAGTGAGACAGAGAGCCCATATGGACTGAGATGAGCTCTGCCTGTCTGACTCACTGAGGGTCTTTGAGCACCTCATGAAAGTGCTTTCTCTCTCTATGCTGTTTTGGGGACTAGTGCATCATTATTATTATGAAAGAGGGGGGGGGGGATGAGTGCTTTTCATTTCAGGACACACAGAAGGCCACAGACACACACATATGCAGAAACAGATGCACACACATACACACACACACACACACACACACACACACACACACACACAGGCACACATGCATACAGTCACTCTCTCACTCTTCACAGACACACAAAATCAGCTTATTCAAAGGGCTTTGTGATTATAGCAGGCTTTCACCATCGTAGGACTTAGCGACCGTAGGACTTTACTAGAAATCTCTCCATTATTTCACTGCAGTCCCCAACTGGTCTCTCATAAGCCACCAGATCACAATTGTCCTTCAGAGGGCACTGGGCAAGTGACAGATTCCCCATCATCAACAAACGTAGCCTGGGAAAAAACCCATAATCCATTTTTGACAATTAAATTAGTTCATTTTTTAAAAACTGTCCCAACAGTCAGTATTGTTTGAAGACAGTAGGGGCAGAGAGTGAGAAATCCATTGTAGCATTAGACAAAAGCATAACGTTGAAATTTAAAGATGCAGATTTGGGACCGACGCACTGCGAGCAAAGTGGGACTTTGATTAAAAGATTATTTTTTTTTCATAATGTATATTTTAACATTATTGGCCTCTACTGTGTGTGTGTGTGATAGAGAGAGAGAGAGAGAGAGAGAGAGGAAATGAAATGAGTCTGTCCTTTGCGTAAAAAATAATCTACCAAATGACAGTAAGATAGAGGATCATCCTTTTTGTGTATGTTTGTGTGTGAGTGCATGTGTGTGTGTACATGCATATATGTGTGTGTGAGTGATGGAGAGAGAGAGAGAGTGAGGGAGAGAGAGAGAGAGTGAGAGACCATGGATATGATTGCAGAGGTCTAGCTGAGGCGCTATGGATCTCTCTCCACACACATACACACACATACCCCCCACCCCCTCCACCACACCCCCACCACACCCTCAAAACCATCCTCATCTCCATCTAGGCAGACCAGACAGCCCCATCATCCACCCACCCATCCACCTCTGCTCCCCCCCACCAACCTCATTTCACCTCAATCACATCCAGCTGGGTAATAGCCTCCCCCTGGCGGCTGGCAGCTTGGATTTATCTGGTGTCTGACAGGAGCCGAGGCGGTGACTCTTTACTGAGGAGACCTGTGAACTTTCAGACAAAGTCCTGTCGTTCTCCATCATCCATCAGACATGGCCTTGCATCTTCTCTCTCTTTCACTAATCACAATGGAGGACACTGATGAAGTCAATTCCCTGATGTCTGTATGTCTGTGTGTCAATAGTGACACAGGGCATGATTAAAGAGGACATGACAGAAGGATATAAGGAAATAACAGAATAGATAAGGAAATAACAGTGAACAAGAACACAAAACTGAGAGGAAAAGATAGCTTGAGACCAAATTAATCAAACTATTGGAATCCTCAGTGGCTTTGTCCTGATTAATGTCGCCATCTGCTGGCTGACTGCATGACTGCCCCCATCCAATGTTTGCACTCTGCCAACCCCCCTTCAGGATTGCACCCGCCCCCCCCCCCCCCCTTCAGGATCAGACAATATGACACAATATTCATTTTATGTGATCCTATCACGACGGCTCCAAACAGCCGTGCAACTTAGAGATAAACCCTTGCATGAGTCTCTGCTCTGGATAAGCCCCCTTTTCAAATACATCACTTCCTCTTCGTGATGAATCCATGTCTTGGCAAAGTCATGTGCTCTTGGAATGTTACCCACGAATATGAAATGAAAAGGCAGTCAGTTTTTACTTTTTTTAATTTTAACTATAAAGCATTATTCTAGCTGCAGGCACCAAATGTCCTTTAACCCCCTTCATTCAAAATGCCTTCTTCCAATTCGTCCAGACACTTAGAAAACTGGAAGTGGCATTTCTAATTTACATAACAGCACATTGAGGGGGTTAATGTGATTAAAACTGTTAAATGGTTTAATCAAAAACTCAATAACCCACACTGGAGACTCTCATCTCCTCAAACATCACAACAAATATATTTAAATAAATGGAAAGTACATAATCCTCTTAATTTTTTGACACGCTGATATAGGTAAATGATTTTCAGAAATGTGCGTGTGGGATAATTTTTATGTCTCTCATTGAATGTTTATCAATCATCCAGTGTATACCATGAGCTCAGTACATGGAAGCAGTGTGGAGGCCTTAACACATGAAGACCCAGAGTGGCTCTCATGTCCAGAACACCCTGAACAGCCTCTGAGAGGGAAGGCAAAGAGGAACGACCCTGGCCATACACTGCTGCACTTACCTCTGTGGCTGCTGACCGCTTGCCAAGCAATCCTGTTTGTCTGTGGCAGACTGCCACGTATTTAACTGTCGGCTCGTTTTGACACAGGCCCAGAGGGAACCGGCGGGACTCCGAGTACAGTCGGCGAAGTGAATTAAGGGCAGGACGGCGGAAGGAAGGAACACAGTACACGACGGTCAACACTTCAAGTCGAGCCAGAGCAAAACTTCTCCATTTAATTTTGAAAGATGGAAAGAACTGGAGTTCCGCAAAGGAGGAAATAGTCTTTGTGGCTGATTACTTGGCGCAGGCTCGGCCTTTCCATGAATAAAATTAAAACTTTTATCATCGGATCATCGTTTATCATCGGATCCCATCTAGGCATCGAGACTCTCTTAGTAGAGCCTTCGTTATTGTGACAAATCTTGAAATTTTAATCCAAATACATTATCATCTTTACATGTTTCACACATCATTTTACACATCTGAAAAAGGCCAGTGATTTTCAGAAATGTACATATCAGTCATCCAATGTACATATTAATACATAACTTTAATCCAGTCGATTTTAAATGCTCAAATGCCCCAGTGTTCTCAGCTAGTTGCTACTACATCAGTTGTGATTAAATCAGGATTATTGCCCCACTCCCCCACCCCCTCCACTGTCTTTTTTAATCCGAACAAGAATTGACTGATCATGAAAGGGCTTCAGGCGGCTTTACTCGACAGCAGAGCAGGAGGAGGGCAAAACGCAACATGCATCTCTCACTTTTGAATCCCAATGTTGTCAGACTCATCCCAATCCCCCCCCGCCTCGCTCTGTATGTCCCATCCCAGCACCTGTAGCAGTTTGGGCAACAGCAGTGTGGCGGTCCTCTCTGGCCCTATGTGACATGCATGTAGCACAGTCTGATAAGCGCAGGGCAGGCTTGTCTCCTGGCCTCTGCCTTCCCCAGGGCGAAGCCTAAAGAAGCTTATGCAGCAATATCCTGATGGAGGAAAAAAAAAAACAGAGCTTGTTTTAAGCTCGCTTGACATGAATGACACTCGAATAACTAGAATTTTACAAGCGTCGGTAGTGGTCAATGGTGATAAAGCTTGTGACGTTGTTTTTTTTCTCTCTCTACGCCACCCCCCCTCCCCTCCCACAGACCCCCATAGATTCTCATTATTTCCTCCTTTCCTCCTCACTTCTCTTCGCAACACTGTGCCTCGCCCACCTCTGGGATAGATAGTCTCCCTTGGGTGCTAAAGGGATCTCCATATCTGCAGACATCAAATTAGGAGTCTCGGAGGAGGACTGAGGAATAAGATCAGATTGTTATGAGGAGTATAGTTAATTCCGTTGAATATCTTGACCATGGTTTCCACACTTGACTGAAAATGGGGACTGAGACGTACTAAAAGGGAAGGGAAGAGGATATTGGAGCTAAAGGGGAGAGGAAGACTCTGCGAAGATATTCTGAAAACCACCACCACCAGCACTCTCTGGCTCCGCCATCATGATTCCCACCAAGATGCTCGTGTACCGGGGGCCGGACGGGGCCGCGCACTCCGAGGCGTTCCTGAACACGAGGCGGCGCAAGAAGTCCTGCGCTGACCTTTTCCATAACGGCTACCGGGTGAAGATGGGTCACGGTGGTGCCGGGGGCGAGAGAAACGAGCCCGACCTGGCACGCTGGACACTGGCGTCCAGCCTACGGGTCGTCTCCCACTGGGGTAAGGAAGGGTGACGCTAACGGGGGGTTCAGGAACGCGCCCTCCCCCCCCCCCCCCCTTTGGAAAAGAAAGAAAGAAAGAAAGAAAGAAATCGAACGAAAGAAAAAAAGAGGGAGGGAGTGGGAAAGAGAGAGGCTGGAGACAGTCATAGACCAGTGTATGCCCACGTGGGCGCTTGTGTGTTTGTGTCTTGAGTGTGCATCGTGAGGGCACGCTGCCCTGCTGCAGATTTAAAACCGTGTTTGGCTCTGTGTTGTTGTCTAGTGGTTGTAGTGCGTGTGTCATTGAGCCATGTGGTCTACGGTGTTCTCACGCTCAGTGTTGCTTGGTGTCTAATACGCAGTCGTCTGTCTTAATGTTGGTGGTTAATAGAATTTTATCGAATTGTTGGACCTTATAAAAGCATGTTTAGTTTCAAATTGATTCCCAGATGTGGTCACTCTCCCACTGTTGTTTGTCCTTAGTATGTCCTTTTGTTGGGTAGACTCTGACCTGTCCCTTGAAATGTTACATCAAAGTCTAGATTATAGAAGTTCTTTTTAAATCTGAATATGTTGTGATGTGGGCCTAATATTAGAATAACTGGTTTCTATATGATGTCAAGTTATTATGATTAAGGGATTGTTCATTGAAGTGTTACTTGTGAGTCATAATCTCTTTAACACTGCATCATATACCCAGGACAATGCAGAGCAAAATGGCTTTCACACAACACTGCCTATATCATTGTATATGAGGTGTGTGTGTGTGTGTGTGTGTGTGTGTGTGTGTGTCCAAAGGGATGGTGACAGTGCCCTGTTGTGAAAAGTAGGTTTCATGTATGGGAATATAACCAGTTACAAGTCTATATCCCTACATTATCCTTATGTAATGTTTACATACAACCCTGGGCTGCCACTGGTTGAGCAGGCTGCCATTGCATACAGGTAGCTAAATTATTCCTATTTAAATTATCCTTTTCAGGATACTTTAAAATATATTAGTTTAGTAGATGTATTGGAGAAGATGCATTATCCTATACATGTTATATTGTATATGCATTTGCAGTGTTTCCTTATGCTATGTTTACATACCTTTATATCCCATTGGTTAAGGATACAAAAATGGCTGCATGCTACCCATCAGATCAGGCTTTCTAGGTAGACCTATTAACACTTCCAGGCTACAATAAAACATAGGTTAGGTTAGGTTAGGCATGCACTGGTCAGGTTAATGCATTTGCAAAGTATGACTTTCAGGGGTAAAAGACTATGATTGTAGAGTAGAATTGAGTGTATTGACCTGTAGCACTGATGTACTGATCTACAGAATTGTTTGATCTCTTAGCATCATTGTGTGCACTGCAACAAAGATATTAAAGTTGAAATGGCTATTATGGCTGCTGTAGACTGGGCAGTTCAAGGATATAGCGAGTAATAGGTCACAGCTTGTTATGAAAAGAGATGTTTTTAATGAAAAGGGTTGTTTTTGTTGTTGACCATTTCTGAACACATCCAGTGGTGTATGTGTGTGGGGGAGTGTCACTTGCTTTTCTGTTCTTATGGGACAAAAAAACATAAAATATCATTTTCTGTGTCAACCCATACATATGAATCCAGGCTGGAACTCTTATGACATATGGCATATTTTGCTTTGCAGCTAAAGCACCTGAGGCCTTGACTCAGGGCACAAAAACAAATATTTTACGTCAGCGTTGTTTACCTAGCAGTCCTCACCACCCACCTGCCTCTGTCCTAATCCAGGTTTCATCCCCAGACCGTTCGACTCCCTCAGCCCTGTAATGAAAAATGTATTTGACTAGATGCTGCTGTTGCTTTGTCAATCACCTTAGAATGCAACCGGTGAAAGAATTCAATCAGCTGCTTGTATTGAAAATCTGCTGCTTTAAAAACCTTGGTTTTGTTTTACATCTTGCAATACTTGGCCTTTTTTGAGGGCTTGACTGTTTGTTAGTTTGGGGTTATGAAAAAAATGACTCTGCTTAAAATGGATGAAGGCTTTAAAGGTATGGTGATTGCTTCTCTTGCTATGGAATTGCTAAATGTCTGTTAAGAGTTGCTTATTTGCACATGATTGGCTTGGTCTTTCTGATGTACTCTTGTTTTGTACTGATGACTAAATCCCGACATTCCGCTTGTGTTTGTGTTTCTCCACATGCAGGGTTAAGGTTCTTAAGAGCCTTAAGGTTGATACAGTTCTCAGAAATTTTACAGTTTTTGAATATTTTAAAAACTAGGTAAGTACCTTTCTCTCTCCGACACATGCTCTATCACTGCTGGTTCATACAAAAGACTGTTGTGTCTATTTTGTCGCTGTTGTGTCTGTGTGTCTGTTTGCACAGTGCTAAAGTTGATATGCCACTTTGGATTTCATTGAATACTAAATGGATTTAATTGATATGTGTTGATATATGTGCGCTTGTTACTGTCAAAGATCAAATACGAGAAAGCACAGACTGAATCTCTAATTTTGCTGCTTCACAAATACAGCACACAAATGCACTCATCAGAACTTTCACTTTGTCTGTCTTCGACTTTTGCTAAAAGGAGTGCATGTGTCTCATAGTATCACATCTCCTCTTTCAACTTATTGTAGCTGTTACTCTGAGAGAAAGAGTGAGAGAGAGAGATAGGGAGGGAGGGAGGGAGAGAAAGAAAGAAAGGAAGAAAGACAGACAGAGAGAGAGTGAGGAAAAACTGCATAGACAGCTAGAATTCCCCTGTCTCCCCAGTGCTTAATATTAAAGCTTTTAGCACAGATGTCAGGAAGGGCTTACCAGAGCGAAATGTTTCAGAATAATCTCCTCTTTCTATCTACGCACACAGAGGTAAAGGCAAAGTCATTGAATAGCCAAAGGCTAACAGACAGTCGATAATCAGATGTGCACAAAGGCAGCAAACTGTAACATACGATGTCAGGAAGTCATACTTAGCAAACTTGTAGTTTTTCATATAGCCATCGATGACCATATAACAACCATAGATGATCTTTTGCTGCACTGACTAGCAGGCAGGGTCATGACATGGTAATACTAAAATGGGGGGATTCAGGAAAAATCAGAAGTTTTGTTGTCGTAGTAAACCGGGCACCTCTGTTTCAGTGGATTAATGAGGTTAGAATATTTAAAAATATCATCTTTTATGCAATCTAAAATCCCGACCTTAAACCTTGTCCTCAAAATCACTTACAAGGTCAGACTAAATTGCATGAAAATCAGCAAGTTCAAACTCTGGAGGATACACTGTTGTATAATGTGTTGTCATTTTCACTTTTGAAATTATGAACGATATTTGCTACCAAGTCTAGCTGGGATTGTGTGATTGACACGCTTTGCCTGGCTCTTGTTTTCAATAGCAATTCCATAAAACTTGTGAACTTGTGCTCAATCTTCATAAGTACATGGCTTACTGCAGCTGGATTCATCCACTTGGTAAGTGCACCATATATTGCTGTGCCATTCCATACCACACCACAGACTTACTTCTGCTGGTGAGCACTGAAAACTGAACAGTAAGTTCCTCAAAATGGTACAGAAACTCATCAAGTCAAACCTACAACTGTCTTAGGGTGTAGTAACACCTTGCAACACATGAGATTAATCCTAATCTATTACTCTATTTTAAAATAGTTTATTCTGATGAAACATTGAGGGATTATACTGGAGATCTGTAGTATATCTCTCTGTGTTTGTATTCAGTGGATTTACATAATAAAGACTTTGATAATAAAGGCAAGGCGTAAAGAAAGTTGTCATTTTATTTATACTGAGATACTGAGACTTTTTCACATGCATTTTAGGTGGAAAACTCAGGGGACCCTTGGGAAAACTTCCAAAATTCCCAATCCCTTTCCTACTGGGAGTGTGTCTACTTACTCATGGTCACCATGTCCACAGTGGGATATGGAGATGTTTGTGCAAAAACAACCCTTGGGCGCCTTTTCATGGTCTTCTTCATCCTCGGTGGATTGGTAAAAAATGATTTGTGTCTCTCGTTTTGTTTTCTTTTGTTTTGGTCATGCATCCTGCTTTTTTCGCCCCACATACAACCTGCCTAACCAGAAGCCCATTGGTCATGGTGCCCCTGTTTGACTTGACCAATAGCTGGAAACACAGTCACTCCTTCACCTCACATTCAACCCACCTGCTCTCCTGTGAAGAGACACTGTCCCACTATGGTGTCTCTTTAGTCTGCATTTGCCTTGAATGCTTGGACATGAGTCAAAATATCAAATACTGTATATAAGACTGCTTTGGACCAGTCATTTACAGCTACTGTATTTGCTCTGAATTATCAGTATAGCTACATGTTATGGTCGCATCCAATAGGAAAGCAAAATTTGAAATGAGATCTGACCAGTTTCTCCTAAACAGCTCTTAGGAGAAATACGGAGCAATAAGAATAAATTGAGAATGAAAAGTGTTTTTTTTTTTAGATCTTAAGTTGAACTTGATTTGATTTGAATTTTGTGTCAGTCCAAGTCCAATGGCTGATAATATTCCCCAAACTGAATCATGACCCAGTGTTCAAGAGAAGTGTTTTTTGTTTAATTTGTTACATATTTTGTTCAGAATAAGACTCAAACATAAGAGTTATGAATGTAAAGTTTTACAGTAATATTTTTACATTATCACAACGTTTGCCCAGGTGTTATGCTCAGGTAAAAATCCACTATGCGGTTTCAAGACCCTACCCTGCTCTTCCCATCCCAATTTTCAACAAACCCAGTGAAAGGCTGATGGACCATAGGCCTGCCTCATGTCAACACATTGAGAACTAATACACTACTAGTAGTATTACACTAGTACACTAGTATAGTGTTAGTTCACAAATGGTAGTATAAAACAAAAAGCTACTCTAAAATGCACATAGCCCAACTAAAAGGGCTATCAAACCTAACTTATTTATTGTGCCTGTTGTAGTATGAATCATTTCAGCTTTGTATAATATATATTATACTATATTATATATATTATACTTATGCTGGCTTCATGTATAGAATGTTTGTAAAGTAAACAATGAGGAACGTTAATTATCCTCCTCAATCATAAAGTCTGGATAAATATTCAGATAGAACAAAGCACAAAGATGTATATACCCAGGTAACTTCAATTTGAAGAAGATCATAGATTACTGTGCTCTCTTCCAGAAATAGAATGTAGGGCTGTAAATGTGTTGACAAGGCAGCTCTATGCAAATCAACTTGACACACGTGTTTGTTGGACGAAACATGGCTCTTTGGAGTTTCTACTCCTCTCATTACTTCTAAGTTTACTTCTAAAAAATATCCACCCATCACAGTTTGACTGTTAGAAAGTCAACTGTGTCCGTTTCGCTTAACATTTTTATCCTCCAATGCAAATATCTGTAAACTCCCAGGCAGTCTGCCCTCACTAAAACAAACTGCCTTCTGCTATTTTCATTTTTTATACATTTCTTTTTCGGAATGCTCTTGTTTAACATACATTCTGCATGCATATATTTTTTTTCATAACTTTTGCATGTAATTCCATAAAACATCTACAGTATTGAGTATGTTTAACTTCAAACACTGTAGATTTTTTTTTTCATGTGGATATTTAGATATCCATTGTGCAATCCAAAAAAAGATAGAAAGATGAAAAAAGAATGAATAGCCCTAGTCTTCTCTTTCTCCTATCTATTTTTTAGTCTCTTCTTCTGTCTGCTCCTCTCCTCCTCAGGCCATGTTTGCCAGCTACGTCCCTGAAATCATAGAGTTAATAGGAAACCGCAAGAAATATGGTGGTTCCTATAGTGCTGTAAATGGGCGAAAGTAAGTATATACGGGAGGCTGTGTCGGCTGCACCGCAGTCTAACCCCCTCTCCCCCCGCATGCTTTCTGTTGTCTTGTCTGTTCTCTGTCCCACGCATGTAGGCAATGTTTGCGCGCTACGTGCCAGAAATCGCTGCGCTCATCCTTAATCGGAAGAAATATGGAGGGACTTATAACTCAACTCGAGGCAGAAAGTAAGTTCGAGAGACCAGAGAGTTGACAAAAGATAATTTAAAAAAAAAAATGCCTCTCTGGTAAGGTGTGGTGTATACTGTGTGTGACCAGTGACCTTTGAGTCTGATCACAGTGACACAGTGACTGGAGATATCGGCCATGAATGTGAACGCATTGGGTCATTTGCAACAATCATTTCAAAGGAGTACATGTTAACAGCTTTTGTGTATGTTGCTTTTGTTGTCTGTCACAATCACTGTGTAAGTATGCCTGCTTTATGTGTGTGGTACCAGCTAGGTTTATTTTTGCATGTCAGTTTGCCTGAGATGGTGTCATTGGGTGGTGGTGGTGATGGGGATGTTTCAAACTAATTGGTATGTTGCATGTCAGTCAATTACATTATGTTTTTTAAACTGAAATTGTTTTGGTTTTAAACACGCTCCTTTGGCAAGTATATGGATACATTTTAGTACCATAAAGTGGCGAAACATGTTTAACATTTTGACAATACAATTATCCATGGACTCTGACAAAAAACATAAGACCTGAACAAAAAACACAGTTTCTTTTTGGAATAATGGAAGGTTATTATTTTTTATTTTTTTTATTGTTTAGCATGAAATCTTCTGTTGATTGCTTAGCTCTTGTTCATGTTATTTTCAATTCATTCCTGGCCTAAATCTTCAGTCAGAACCACACTATAAATTCTGGATGCCTCAAGTCCCAAACTAAGTTCTCAAGACTCCTCCGATTGTTTGCTAGTATCTACATAACATGTAGATTACATGATCTGGTTAAACAAACATTTAGTTTAACCAGACAGCTTCACTAGACATTCCTGAAATACTAGAACTGAGACATTTAAAGGCTTATGATCCCACTGTAAAGACAACAATAACACAACCAAAAACTTATCAAAACAAAGAAAGCAGACTGATTCAACTAACAGTATTTACACCACGGTGTCTTCAAAACGTTTTTGTTTGCACTAAGATACTGCAAGTTGAATCAGTGTGCTCCAGTCTGCTTTCTTTGATTTAATAGTTAATATAGTTATTCACTGCTGTGAAGCACCTGATTGTGCAGCCTCAACCAAAAGTCGTTTGGGGGGATTCCTGCAATAAGGTCCTGTGACATGATGTCTGACACAAACACTGACACAGCAGTGTATTAGCCTACTATATTAATTGACACTAAACTTCTCAAAAGCTCTTCATGATAGGGCAGCTGGTGCGGTTACACTCGACATCAGTATCGCCTTAGAAGGAGCTTAAAAGGAGAAACCATTACATTTATTCCAGGTGGTTAGATGTAAGGATACTTTACAGTATACTGATTGCATTTGCAGGGCATTTTAAGGGTGATGTACTTTAGTAAATTGCATCCGATAGCCTGAAAAAGATCAGCACTGTTAATACTTCCACGGGCCCTAAGTGTTCCAACAAGTTTTGTGGTATAATATTGACCATTAAAAGAGTCATAACTTGTTTCAGTTTGGCTACTACCTTGTTCATCTATTCTTTACAGCCCCTGGCCATATAGCTATTTAGTTTTGCTATTAGTGCTATTCCCCACAACTTCCCAAATAGCCTTTTATACTGATGATGTTATATTGTAATGCACTTTTGGTGTCTCTAGGGATTTCTCTCACACTGTGACATGCCAACCTGTGCATGTTATGTGATTTGCAAGATTTCTGCCTGTATATCACACTTTTAAAGGTTGTATCAGCGATTGCCGGCCCAAAAAAGGCCCAAACATAAATGATCACTTTCATCTAATCTGTCCTAATGTAACGATCTGCTAGCTGCCCACCCCATAAGCAGGCCATCAAAAAAACACGTCTCTGTAGGCAGCCTAGGCTCTAAGATCTGCACACAAAAACAATTGCTAACAAGTGTTGCCAACCACTCAAAAGCAAAATAAAGTGTTCCAACCAATAACCGACGAGATGCGCGTTCAGGAGACTTTCAATTGCACGGGAGGGAGGGGGAGGGGGGAGGGAGTAGCGAGCTAGCTCTCTGTTTTGTTTGAACATCAACAGTAGTGGCGTTACCCCGCCATCGCTGATACAACCAAGGAACATGCCAACTTTTTGGAAAATAACCTAATTTGCTGTCCATCCCAGAGTAGATAACAGTATACACACAGTATACATACTGACATACGAAACCAAGTTGTCTCTGTACTTGTACTCTGCACAATGAGAATAAAGTTGAATCTCATCTAAACTAATCTAATACCCTTCTGTGCATGCCTAACAAAGGCCAATTGGTCTAACAGGGATAGCAGGCAAATGAGCTAATCTCCCCAAAAGTTGGCATGCTCCTTTAACCGTAACAAGTATTTTAATGTACCTCTCAATTGTCACAACATCTAACATTATAATGCCCCACTGTGTGGCTCCCTGTGTTGGTTATTATATTCTCAAATGCCTCTAGCCAGAGTAGCAGCCTCCACCACGATGTGTTACTCACAGTGGTGGTTCTGGGAGGGGGATCTTGTAGTGGTCCGGTTGGCCATGAAAGCAAAGTAAAACGTTTGTTCTGAATTATAGAAATTATAGAAAAAAACCACCATGCCCTGCTAATCTGCTAAACCATGAGACTGCCTCTCACTGCAATCCATCCAAAGACACCATTGTTTTGTAAGACAGTATTGAGGATTCAGAAAGCTTAGTTATGGTCAGTGAACCCTTCAAGCCTTCTGATGCTGACATTTGGATTTAACCAACCCTCAGTAGAGATTATCTGGACATCATGGGTGTAGTAACACTACCATTTAAAAGTTAAACACACAAACAGGGAAACCTGGACAATTTTATTAATTTAGAAAAGCAAGAAATTACCTTGTGGAATTGATTATGGTCTAAAAATGATAAAAACAAGGAACTTTCTTCATAAACACATCAGTCTACCGTAATTTCCCAACTGTTAGCCGCAGCTTATACATTGATTTTGCAAAATTTCTTCAGCTATGAGGTTAATACACGGAGGCAGTTAATATGGTATTAATATGGTTTTGTTTCTTTTAACTTGCATAAAACACTGTCCTGCGGCTTATACACAATGTGGCTAATACACAGGAAATTACTGTATTACTATTTTAAGAAATTATTAAGATTGTTCTAAGCCCTGTTCTAATGAAGTCGCTGACAAGAAGCTATAGATATCTTCCCAAGACGTTCATTCACCACCAGAACATTGCACACCAGCACTAAACAGGACATTGAGAGAAGCAAGAGGTCCCAGTGCATCACTGTGTACAGTAGGTGAATAAGAACATCAGAATCTCACAGATATTCAACAGGTGGCTTAGAACCCAGAAAACCTGTCTCACCATCAGCAGAGAAGAGGCACTGGAATGCTTTCTAGGCAGGGTTTCAAAGAAAAAGTTATACAATCTTAAAAAGTTTTGTCCCTACTGTGCACACAAACAATGTTCTAAATGCTCGAGTTCATGTACACACCAAGTAACTAACTATGACTGTGGTGTCATAGTCAACGACAAATCAGTTATACACACTTAATTACTTTCACTATTGACTGACAATGAGTTACCATTGAAAACATAGCCTGAAAAAAGCAACATTTACCCCAATAATGTTCGAATGACTGAATAAAAAACCTAAGGACATTTATCATGCAGACGAGTTGCTGCTTACATCTCGTGACAGTGTGTCTTCAGCTGTGCTTCATTTGCGCCTTTCGCTATAGACCAGGTTTTTCTTGGTCAGTGGCGTAATGCTTTTTAGATGGTGTAAGATAGAGATTTTTAGATCTTAATTGTCCTTAATTGCCACACCCCTGGGCGCATTGTGTAATAAAAGAGAAGGGCATGGCGAAAAATTTGAGTGTAAGATAGGAATAAACTTTGCGTTGTGACAAGAATATGCTATGCGCTGCGTTTAAGATCGCCAAAATAGGGCACTGAGTATCAGTGTGCCCTGTATTGTCACTGTGACTGTCATTGTGAGAGTGTCATCATTTTTATGTTTGTAAAGAGACTGCTCCAACATCAGATAAAATGAGATAGAATACATCATAGAACAATATTGATTGGCCCAATTTGAAAGCAAATATGTAGTTATTTTTTCTAATAACTAAGGGCTGCAAACTTGTTTTGACTCACTGACTTGTAAAATATGGAGAATTTGCCGACTTTGGTGATCATGGGCGGATTATGAACTTTTGGGCCCCTGGGCCCAGATGTATTAAGGGCCCCCCCACTTATTGTCGTATATGTGGGAGGGGGGGTTTGGGGGTCCTCACCCTGACATTTTTTAATTTGTTTGATGTGATTTCCTGTATTCTGGTGCATTTTGGGGATGGCCAATACTAAATTCAATCAGATTCATAGCCTACATCCTGATTTGTTGATATTGAGGCAATGATTCCATGCAAAGGCTTGGGCTTCAGGGCCCCCTGACCCCTCGGGCCCCTGGGCCTGGGCCCGGCGTGCAGTAATCCATCCCTGTTGGTGATGCACACCGGGAATGCCATATTGCACTATTTAGCTTCGTTTTACCATGCAGGTACATGTTACATGACTCTTTTCATCAGTTTTCAAATCACTGATACCCAATATGTTGAAAATTGACACCAAAGGATATAGATACTAATTCTTACATTGTGTTGCTTTAATGTCTAATCTGATAGATTGGGCCAAGTGAAAGAGGACGTTCTTAGTGCTCCACATTTGCTATGTCCTTTACACTGTAAAGTTTACAGTACTTACAAGCTTCCATAACTTTTTCATAAAATTAGCAAACCAAACTAAACAGTATCAGTAACTAAATGAATACCCTGCATACCATAATGTACTGTTTTTCAAGCACAAAGTAATTCTCTATTATTCAAAATGACAGAGGACCAGGCTAAAATTGCAATCATGGTCTTTTGGACATCAGGGCTTGGTAATGGTCAGAAATGTTCACAGCAAGCCAGAGATCACTAGGATTTTATAACATTTGTTGCTAGAGCCTTGTGGAGATGGCTGTTTAAAAAGGAACCAATATCAACTCTGACTTCTTTGTCAAAAGTCAAGGGACTCAAAAAGGTGGTGATGGAACATTACTCTTCAAAAAATAATTTAAAAGTTTTCAACCTTGAGGCAATGTGGTTCCTGAAATATCTCACTGGCTATGTGTTTGTAAATTCAGAACCCCACTGTGTTATACCACATTAAATTGACAAAAAGGCTATTCTTTTTATGTGGTATAAAAGAATCGTGAGTCTTGACCTCCCATAATAATCCAGTTGGCCCCCCACATCATCCTCAATCTGAATGCTGCTCCCTGTACTCAGAAACTGAGTGATACATTTACTTTTAGTTTTATTCCTGTACATTTACTGGTAGATAGCATTTATATTGGGGTCTTGAGTTGGAATAGCATTCATTTTTCTCCGTAAGTGGTGGATGAGGCTTCTACTTACTCTAACTCACTTTAATAGGTGTTACAAATACAACCCCAAATCAGAAAAAGTTGGGACGTTGTGTAAAATGTGGAAAAAAAAAAGAATGTAATAATTTGCAAATCTCTTAAACTCACATTTAGTTGCGAAAAGGACACAGACAACATATCAAATGTTGAAAAAAAAAATATATGTTGAATTTGATATCAGCAACATGTTTCCAAAAATGTTGAGACGATAAATAAATTAAACAAAAGGAGGAATGTTTCATAATTAATTAGGGTAACTGGCAACATGATTGGGTATAAAAAAGAGCATCCCAGAGAGGCAGGGTCTCTTAGAAGTAAAGATGTAGGGGTATTCATCACTCTGTGTAAACCTGTGTGGACAAATGATGAAACAATGTAATTTGAATGCTTAACATGAAATTGTGAAGTATTTGGGGAGTTCATCATCTACAGTACATACTATAATTGAAATATTCAGAGAATCAAGAATTTCTTTTTGCAAACAAGGGATATAGCTGAAAAACAAAATTGGATGGCCGTGGTCTTTTGGACCTCAGATGGCACTGCATCAAAACCAGACCTGTTTCTGTAAAGAAAGTCATTGTATGGGCTAAGGAAAGCCTCAAATAACCATTGTATATGTGCACATTATAATACTCAATTCAGAAATGCTAGTGTAAACTTTACCATGCAACAACCAAAATTGTATTTACATGTAGGCATGATGCAGAAAATACCACTGTCTTATCTAGGCCTGAGTTTGTTTAAAATGGATTGAGGTAATGTGGAAAAAGGTCCTGTGGTTAAACCAATCAAAATTTGCAATTTTTGGAAATCATGGACTCATCTGGGGTAAACGGGAGAGGGCCTATTCAAGTATCCAGCCTATCCAACTTGCTTTAGCGCTCAGTTTGAGACCCAACATCTGTGATGGTGTGGAGGTTCATTAGTGTCTACAGCATGGGCATCTTGCACATTTGGTAAGGCACAATCAATTTTGAATGATGTATATGACATATATTGCCGTTCAGGCAATGTCTTGTCCAGGAAAGACCTTAAATATTTCAGAAAAACAATGGCAAAATTAATTCTGCACATATTTAAACAGTATTTCTGTCCAGGTGCTAAAATGGCCTGTCTGCAGTCCAGACCTGTCAAATTAGGTGCATCATGGAATGAAAAACATGATTAAGAATACCCCATACTGTTCAGCAACTGCAATACTATATGGGGCAGGAATGGGACAACATTTCATTCTCAAAATTCTAGCAACTGGTCTCCTCAGTTCCTAAACATACAGAATGTTGTTAAATGAAAGGGTGAAGCAGCACAGTGGTAAACATTCCCTGTCCCAACTTTATTTGAAACATGTTGCTGGCATCAAATTCAAAATGAACATATATTTCCCATGAAATAGTCCAATTTTCATTTTTAACATTTTATATGTTGTCTGTCCTTTATGCTGCTAAATTATGGGTTTACGAGACTTGTATATTATTACATTCTGTTTTTATTTGCATTTTACACAGCGTCTCAACTTTTTCTGATTTGGGGTTGTACATAGGACAATGTTATCATGTTGATAACAGCAATTCTTTAGTATAAAGAACAATGCACAGCTAATGGAACATCACAGCCAAGGACGACATTATAATGACATAAGGGGGCCTATTTTAGCAATCTGAAACGGACGTTTCATCAGACGCCAGGCGCATTGTTCAAAAGGGTTCTTCTTATGTTTCTTAATTAGTCATGGGTGTGTTTTGGGCCTTACATCCATTAAACCAATGAGAGTGATACCTGTCATTCCCTTTAAGAGCAAAGAGCGCAACATCAAACAGCTGTATTTTAAGAGTCAGCCATCTGGAGAAATATGCTTGCATGCCAGACAGTGTATCAGTGTATGCAACACCAGGATTACACTAAACCTTGCTTTATTAAAACGTGTGTGTGACTAGCATACATACATCTGGACTCGCATACTGAACTCATCCAAACTGAAACTAACTTCACCGTGGTCTCATAGGCAGCTACAATGTTCGAATGACTGAATGAAAATCCTAAGGATATTCTTCCTGTGGTCGTTGCCTTGGACTCGTTGCTAAGGGATATTTGAGGGCATAATGATATTTAGTGGATTTAGGATCATGCGCCTCACCACACCTCTTTTTTTAATTGACGCCCGTGGGCCCAATGTTCAATTGAACTGGAGCACATGGCGAACAATCCATCCATCCTTGGGTGTAGGATAGGAACAAGACCAAGACTTGCGTCCCTTAGGCTCCACGTTGCACTGGGTGTAAGATAGGACCCAAGATTATTAGCCCACAAATACTGCAGCCTTACTATTGCCAACGAGGATTATACCGAATGTCAAAAGGCGGCACTGGAAAACATTGATACTTGTCAAGCAATAACATTGATTCTGACAGCACGTCAGCGATCAGCAAAATGGTAATACTGTTAACCTGCTTTAAATATTGTTTTAGTTAGACCTGTTTTCTGGTGTCTTCTAACGTTCGGCATAAACCGCATTTACTGACACTTAGCAAAGGCCACGCTGCTATATATAGACTGCCTAGTGAACAACAACACTTGTTTGTATGCGTTTGACATGGTAATGGAAATTAAAGAAAACAGACGTAAAGGGATGGTGTAATGTAGAATTGAAATGTGCTTCTTATTTCGCACAACCTGGAGGCTCTTTGGTGTCCTAGCCCCCAGGTTGAGAACCATTAGTATAAAAGCTTGTTAGTAAGATGTTGGTACTTGAAACTGCGTTATTTATCACAACATAACTCTTCATTATGTAATGCCTCAGTTACAGGACTATGTGAACTGTCATTCTGTTAAAATGTTTTTTCCTCCTTTATTGGCATTTTTCTAAAGTTTAACATCAGGGCAATGCTGGACGAGTGGACTCAAGAATAACATTGTTAAACATTTGAAGGGCCTCATTTACTTGGATAGACGTGACATCATATAGCATTTGCAGCAAATTAACTGTTCATGTTAATTGTTACTTTTTTCCCTTTAGGGACCTTGTTGATTAATTTACATGGATAGACAATCACAGATTATATAACATTATCAATTTCTCCTTTTCATCCATTAGTTTCCTTTTTCGTTCTGTTTATCTGTGGTTGCTGGTTTAAGTTATCAACAGACGGGTTGCAGAAAGCTGGATTTGATGCAGCTTGATGCTACCCAGCTGAAAGCCAAGGCGGGCTGGTAGACAGTAAGACTCCTCTCTAATGGCTCTTTATAAACCTTTTACCTTGCAGGCATATCGTGGTGTGTGGTCATATAACGCTTGAAAGTGTGTCCAACTTCTTAAAAGACTTTCTTCACAAGGACAGGGATGATGTCAATGTAGAAATTGTTTTTCTTCATAAGTAAGTGCTTTTGTGGTCAGCAATCCTGTTTTTTATTTGTATAGTTGTTTTGAGAAGAGACACAGTTACAGACTGATTATTTACTCACTTTCTGTTGTAGTATTTCCCCTAATCTTGAGCTGGAAGCCTTATTCAAACGCCATTTCACCCAGGTGGAATTTTACCAAGGGTCTGTCCTTAACCCTCATGATCTTGCAAGAGTGAAGGTGATTTTTTTTGTTTTCTTATTTTGTTTGTTATTTCTAATGTAAATGTTTTTGACAAAGAAGGCATTTACTCATAGACCAGTGTTCATGGCAAAACAAATATTAAGTTAATTATAAAAAATGTTAAAGTTTTAACTTGATTTATTTCCGCTGGTGACTCCTGTGGATCCCTTTCCTGATTTTGATATTTTCCACATTCAGATTGAATCGGCCGATGCCTGTTTGATCTTAGCTAACAAATACTGTGCAGACCCTGATGCAGAGGATGCCTCCAACATAATGAGGTGAGACAAGCACAAGAGAAGGGTAGGGGGAACAATTAAATCAAGAACATTAGCCTTTAAATATTAGTTTAGCCCAAACCCACCCCCTCTGGAAGTACGACACAAGATCTGATTGACTTTTTCTGTTTTTTTTTGTTGTTGGCTTGTCCATAAGAGTTATAAGGTCTAGCATTTTAAAATATTCATTACTTTGGTAACACTTTACTTGAAGGTATCTACATAAGAGTGACATGACACTGTCATGACACATGAACCCTAACTTTAACCCTAACTTGTCATGACAAAAAACGAATGACACTTACTGTAATGACAGAAGTGTTATGCCATAAACGTTTATGACTTGTTTGTAATGTTTATGAAAAGATGTAGATACTATCAAGTAAAGTGTAACCATTACTTTAAACATCAGTAACAGATAGAGTAACATCAATGTGATCAGGACCAGATTGTCACATCTCATGGAGTGATGTTTAACAGAAAATGTTTCCAACTGTCTTTTGCCAATTTGTGCATTATTATGCTTATTACTCAGAGTGATATCCATCAAGAATTACCACCCTAAGATCCGCATCATAACACAGATGTTGCAGTACCACAATAAGGTACGGACCCCACCTTTCACTATTGCAGTTTTATAATTGTGTTTAATGGACTGTAATAGCCTAACTAATCAGTCAGTGTTGGCAAGTGAAAATTACTTTTGCAGATGTTCTTTCTAATCTTCCTCCTCCTCCTCCTCCTCTTCTCCTTTCACATAATTGTCGTATTTGTCTTCGTTGACGTCTCTCTTCCTCGCCTCTCCCAGGCCCATCTCCTGAACATCCCGAGCTGGAACTGGAAGGAGGGAGACGACGCCATCTGCCTGGCCGAGCTCAAACTCGGCTTCATCGCCCAGAGCTGCCTGGCACAGGGCCTCTCCACCATGCTGGCCAACCTCTTCTCCATGAGGTCATTCATCAAGGTACCGCCCGCCCCGACCGGAGGCCGTCCCGTCCCGTCCTTTGCTCGTTTTGCATTGTTATTTATACCGCTATAAACACTTTAGTGAAGTTTAATCCATTAAGTAGCACGTCCTTTGCCAAAAAAGGCTGTGAAACCGGTTGGCACCCTGGGGTTGTGAATGACCTTCCTCAGGGATGTTCTTTTGAAACAGTAAACATTCCCTAATGCCTCATGATACTAATAATCCCATGCCTGGTTTTGAACATGTAGGCCTTTTGATTAATGATGACTGGTCAATGTCTGATTGAGAAAGGAACAGATTGATGTTTGACTAGGTGTAATGTTACTGACTAGGTGGGTGATTTTGTGATCTCTTTGTTGGTGTGATAGATCGAAGAGGACACATGGCAGAAGTACTACTTGGAGGGGGTGGCCAATGAAATGTACACAGAGTATCTTTCTAGTGCCTTTGTGGGGTTTTCCTTCCCTGAGGTTTGTGAGTGAGTACACTTTTGATCTCTCTCTCTCTCATCATATAATGAAATACATTTACACACCTTTGTTTTTTATTGTGCTTGACATTGACATGGTGTGGTAAGATTAGTGTTTGTTTTCCTCCAGGTTGTGCTATGTGAAGCTGAAGCTGTTGTTAATAGCCATAGAATACAAGTCAGATATACGAGAAAGCAGGTGAGACTTTGCAGTGTTTCATGCTGAAGTTCTTAATGGATATGTTCATGAAGTAAAATCATTATGTGTCTTTGTTTATATTTGTAAGATGATGTATGTATTTTGATCATCTGATATCTGATATGATAATGCACACACCAATAAATTATGCATCGTAACATTGCATTGCTATTGTTGTTTATTGCTGTCATTTGCTCATACTGTTTATTAAAGATTGAAAGAGTGTGAATAAACTTGAATGTATCTTTGATGTTGATTAGCACACTCATCAACCCTGGGAACCATGTGAAGATGGAGGAGGGAACGTTGGGCTTCTTCATAGCCAGTGATGCTAAAGAAGTGAAGAGGTACTGTTGCATTGTGACATTTCCACAAACACAACCACCTGCAATAACTGAAGCAGTCTGCATTCCTGGTTTGTTTTTGTGACAAGCACATGTCCACTCTTATTACTGTTCTCATTTGTATGTCAGGGCGCTGTATTACTGCAAAGCTTGCCACGACGACATCACAGATCCGAAACGGATCAAAAAGTGTGGGTGCAAAAGAAGTAAGTGCTCAGTTACATCTGCTCCCTCTATTCTCGGTGGACTTGAAATTTTCCTGAAAGTTATTGGTCTTTACATGTGCCTTCATGAAGCCATTCTTTTGTTTTTACTGTTGCCTTCAGGAAGTTTTTCTTATTTTATTTTCAGTGTTTAAAGTAGTGACCCTTAGTGCATTTATTCCATGAAATTGTAAAACAAGAAGAGAATATTAATGTGGCTTCCCACCCAGTATCCCCAGAGTAATTTCCCAAATTCTGAAAACGTAATTTATCCATGGCCTTAAAATGTGCCCGTGGTATGAAAAGACTTTATATCACCTTTAGGGATTTCTTCAGTCTTATAGGAATTATAACATTATTACTGACTGAACTACCAAGTACTTGGAGTATCTAGACTACGTTTGGGAGGTGCTTTAACAATTTCACAGCAGCTTCACAAAGGCCATAGTTAACTTACACAAAGATTACAAAATCAGCATCCGGACATTTGTAATTCCCAGTCTTTAAATAGGAATATATAACTACATTATTATTATGTTGTTGTTTTGTTCCGATGTTTCCATTGACTGAAATTAACACCATCTCTTACCCCACAACAGTAGTGAAAGGATTAACAGTATTATAACAACTTTTTCAAATAAATCATTTTTTCTTTTATTCTTTTCTTTACTTTTTCCTTTTTTGCTGCATCGGAAATGGTTTTTAAACCACTCTTTAATAGTGATTTATTGTGAGTAAAAGTGCTCCCTTTTATGCTTGGAAAGGACAGTCACACACAAACTGAATTGTAAAATATATTTACAGTATTTGTTTATGTTGCATGTGTAAATGTGAGTGCTGCACCCCCATGCATATCATTATTGTGTAGGTACATGAAGGAAAGAATCTAGTTTTAAAGGATTGTGATTCAGATAAAGAGAACTTAGAGGCCTTTTTCTTAATTTTCACAAAATGTAGACAAGAACTTTGTTCTTTGACATGTATGAAGCATAACATATAGGGTAACCCAAAAGATAGAGCTCAGGCATTTTTACAATAGTGTCACCAACAATGCATTACAAGATGATTTGTTGATATAGATTTATATCAGCTCTCTAAAAATCTTGATTGTGATGGTAATATATAGTTTATTTTAGAGGGTAGAAATGTATCTTTAAAAGGAGTTGCTATACCCCAACGTACCACAAGATGTCATACCAAAACCTTATTAAATCAGACACAACAGTTAGATCCCTCAACCATAGGCCCTCATTGCACATCTAACATTCAAAAAACAGATTGCATTGACAAGGCTACTGTATGTCACATCACACATCAGGGCTGCCATGTTTGTAAACTACATGTTGCATGTTCTATTTGAGCATGCAGTCCAGCTTGTTGTGAATTACTAATGGAAGAAGCACTAAGTGACTTCAGAGCTCCATCCTGAGTTTTGGTGCTAAAGACTTTTTCCTGTCATACATTCCTTGTGCTCCACGCATCGCCATTTTGAGTCTTTCACCCTTCACCTCAGGAATTACAACATGAGCCCCGGAGCACAGCTTGGCTGCTGTGATTTCACTAATGAAATAACCTCTTGCGTGTAAAGTTAGCTGTCCATGGTTTTCTGTGTTGTCGCTTTTATGTTCAAGCAAGGGTTTCTGCTATAAAATATATTATATATTATATAATATTGCAAATATACATTATATTATATACAATATTTTATATTATATAATATTGCAATATTGAGCTTGTTCAAGAGAGTACCTGCAAATATGTTTCAACATATTTGGGGATTAGACAGATGAGGACAAGGCTGTAGTGTGTGAGGGGTTGAGGTGTTCAGTCTTCATGGGTCATAAAATGAATTGTAGCAATAACAGAAATTAGAACCTTAGATAACACTTTTAGATGACCTGATGCTCCATTTAAGTTATTGCCCAAACACAATCTTGTCCTTATGTGTCTGATCTAACAGGGAAACATTATCCCGTTCCCATGCAGATATCAAATTTAAGAAATATGGAGTTCTTCAAAGGTCCATATTTGAACATTTTTGAAAAAGAATGAAAGAAAGAAAAAAAAGACCCTCCTTGTGGGATACAGAATGTGTTCACCATTAACCACCATTAACCTGCTGCTTTTCCTCCTCCTCTCATCCCAAAACATGACTGTAGCCAAGATGTCCGTCTACAAGAGAATGAAACTGGCATGTTTTGATTGCGGCCGCTCTGAGCATGACTGCGCGTGCATGTCAGGCAGTGTGCGTAGTAACGGGGACACTCACCGACAAGGCTACGCGCTCTCCCCCCTGTCTGTTAATGATTGCACAGCCACTTTGCGCTCCTGTAAGTCTTCAGCGTCCGTCACCGCTAAAAAAAAAAAACAACGCCGTGCTGTTGAGTTGTCTGTTGAATGGCGTCTGCCTGCCTGGCCTGCCTGTCTGTGAGATCCGTCATCTGTGTCTCTCAATCGCTTTTGAATCAAAAATGGTTTATGGGGACTGACTCCTGATTTGGGCTGTGGTTGTTCTTCTTTGGTGAGGGTTTTGTTCTGTGAGGTCTTCTGCTTTTGGCAAAGTGCTGCTAAGACGTCTGTTGCATGCTGTGTTGGTGGGGACTGTGTTCTTGATGTTTTTGCTGTCTGGCTTCAGACTCTCCTGTACTGTATGGCTTCTGTTCAAACCACATGATATTCATGCAATACACAACTACACGTACATGGGACACACACTGCTACATACTCCATTACAGCCATGCTCATGTATTGCTTTACAATCCTTTCATAATATGCAATTTGTTCAGAGGCTTTTATACAAATGACATTGACTTGAGGCTTGTCGGTGTCAATCTATAGCCATTTAATCAATTTTGTAACATCACAATTTCATATGGAAAGCCTCACTCACTGTTCAATAAGGATTGTCATCACCAGGTTTGAGGCCATGATGGCACATTCATTGAGCATTATAATAATATGGGAACAAGGTTATGGTAAGATTTTCTCCATAGTCATAGTTGATGTCCTGTACCTTTGAGCTGCAGGGCTGTGCAGTTGTGATCGTGGCTGGTACAGAAGGATAGTGGTGTCTAACCTCTGTGATATTCATAGAGAGCGAACCCTTATCTAGCCCGACATGAAAATTATGTTTTCCTTTTTTTTTTGTCAGGCTGCCACAGCCAGTATTAGTTGCTACCAAACACGGTGCGACAGATTCCCCACCACTGGGCAGGCCTCACCTCTCCCCCTGAGTGTGTGTGTGTGTGTGTGTGTGTGTGTGTGTGTGTGTGTGTGTGTGTGTGTGTGTGTGTGGTGTGTGTGTGTGTGTGTGTGTGTGTGTGTGTGTGTGTGTGTGTGTGTGTATGTGTGGGGGTTAGAGAGTTTTATGAGAGTCCCATCGCCCTTTTCCTCACAGTAGCAAATTCCTGGCGACAGATTCCAGCACCCGTGTGGCAGCTAGTTGAGACGTTGTTGTTGTAGGGGTCTGTCAGTAGCACAGGGCTTAAATATTTATGCATGTGTATTTATTTATTTATTTATTTATTTACTTACTTCACCAGCCTACTTTGTTGATGAGCCCTGGGTTTTTTCATTCTCTGCCCTGGCTCAGTCTTAAAGCCATAGTCCACATCATGTATTTTCCCCTGATTTGCCCTCCAAAGGATATTTTGACTTAACAGAGATGAATGAGGCCAATAACCAGTACAGATGCTGAAGAATTAAACATGCAGGCTCATTTTCATTTATATAGTTTCATTTAAATGGAAACTGGCTTTGCTGTGCTAAGTATCGTGTGGGATCATAGAAGTCATGAATAATGATGAAATATGACATTTTACTCATTTATTTCCCTGTTAGGTAAATGAAATACTATTCTCACAGGTGGTGAGTTTTCATAATTTGTGGCTTTGGTCTTGCCAAGGTTTCCCTCGCCAAGGTTTCGCTCAGTCAAACCCATTTTGATCTACCCCAACTCATCAGCAGATCATCTCATCCTTGCAAAATCATCATTTGATTAACCACAAATAAATATGATTTCTGTTCCATTGCTTTTTAAAAAAAATTGTATTATCCATGATGATAAACAGCTTCATACTTTACAGGCACCGCATTTTCAAATGTGCCTTAAAGAGAATCTCCTCAATTGAGATTCCAATGCTTTTCTCACCCTGTCCATTGCACTCTTCTGTTTGAAATGTAAAGACTGTGTACTCTTTCATTTAGTTATCACTGCAACCTTTTCTCATCCTTACTCTAACCCCACTGTTTCTGCACTCTTCTCAGCTAAAAGTAACTATAATGGATATATCAAATCAAGTAAGTTTTTTTCCTTCCTCATTTATTTCCTAACCTCTTCTTTTTCTGTCCTTGTCTCCTTATGTCCTTGTCTCCTTGTGCACTTCTCTAGTTTCCTTCCATCCACCCTACACCCTTCTGTCCTCCTCCTGTGACCTGCTCTCATCTTATTCTCTGTTCGCGTGTTGCTGCTGATGTAAAAATCTCTAATTAAAAGTCGTGCTATTGATTGCAATAGCTATTCAAGGATTCAAAAAACATTTTTGTCTATCGAATAGTAATAGAAAATGTTCTTGGGTTAGAGACTCATAGGGTTCTGGGTTAGGCTGAAAACATCCATAAATTATTAAATAAATGTGCTAAGCTGCAATTATCAGGTAGCGGCTGTTTGTCCTTGTTTACATATAGCAGTGGGAATTAAAGCTTTTTTTTCTGGCCATAGGTGCTCTGAACCAGATTATTGGAGATAAAGCCCCCAGAATACACACAAACTGTTTGTCATGATGATGATGGTGTGTGTGTGTGTGTGTGTGTGTGTGTGTGTGTGTGTGTGTGTGTGTGTGTGTGTGTGTATTTGTGGTGTCATCATAGCCAGCTTGATCCAGCCACTTCTGTATGGAAATAATATTCAGTGGTATACAGAAAGCCATATGCAGTAAATATAGAAATACCGTAGAAATAGTGTTTGATGGCCAGCCGCACATAGAAATGGTTTCCATGCCTATGAGACACAACCACATGCTCAGTGTCTGCAGATGCTGGTTAGCTTTTTGACAGCAGGTGGCACTGCTTACCCAGTGCAGAGGTGGCATGTGTGGAGCCTCAGTAGTCGAAGTGAACAGAAGTCTCTCCAGTGACACATCAGTATGCTATTTACCTCACGCCACTCTACTGTGAACTCTGTGCTCCAATATTTATGTGAAACAAGACCACGAACAGCAGTGTCTGTCTTCCGTTGAGTGTGTAGTGTAATGTGTGTAGTGTGTGAGAGACGATTACATACCTCGTGTTAAATTAGGGCATCAGGCGGTGAGGATGAAATAAGGAAACGGTTAGTTTGTAAATCATAACAAACTAGCAAACAAACACTTTTGAATTTAGCTTCTTTAATTGAATTCAACTTCAACACATTTCATTTAACTGCAGTGCTGTATAGCTCTCTGCTTATCATAGAGTGATACCTAGCCACTAGATGGTTCTGTTTCCCCAGTGCAAGTCCCCTCAGGACACATAGTGCTGTGACACTGGTCCAGCTTGGCGTGGGACAGATGAGCACAGGAGGTCTTGAGCAGGATGATGAAATCTAGGAGGCAGCTGACTGTTGATATAATCTTCTCAGCAGAGTGGATCGACCATCGCTGCCAGCTAGTCTCAGAGAGTCTCATGCAAATCCATAGCTGTAGTATTAGGGTGATGGCGTTGTAGTAACTTACATTGGCGTTCCTCTGTTCGAATTAAGTTGTTCATTAAATCTAAGCCAATTTATGGAACATGACAGGGGCTTGTACCTCTGTCTGGCCATCGCTGTCTGTAAATCTCTTTGGAAGAGACATTCCTCAACAGAGGTAGTGAAGACTTAACACAAACTTGTTCATTACAGTGTCTGCTTAATTAACTTAACATTTTCATGGTTATTAATACTTCTGAAGTTAGCATACTGTATAATCCTAAAGCCTGCTTATAGTGCTTAGTTTAAGTAGTGAAATTAAATAACTTTTTTAATTACTGACTACAGACTCAACTGGAAAGGTTTTAACTTCACCTCAGCAGGCAGGTTCTTCTAATTAGGCTTTATAATGTGTAATAATGAGTTGAGTCATAAGTTACCTAAAAAGTGATTCATCTGGCAATATAGATTTGCTAAATCCTCTAACAGAATTTAAGCACTTTTTTTTTTCATTTTCTCCTTATTTGGCAGTAAAGGATGAAGTCAGAAAGCCTTACCAAAACCAGCCCCTTAACCCCAAACCGAACCCCAAACCAATCCCAGTTAGCCCTCCCCAGACAGCGCCCTCTAGTGGTTTGGGGTCCAGTGCTCGTGTGCCTCTGGTGAATAACCGCAAGGGGAGTCTGTGGCTTCCCAGCACCTCGTCCTCCCTGCTGCGCCTCAGCCTCTCAGGCTCCAGGGAGCTGGGGGGCACCGTTGGCGCGGGTGGCAGCGCAGCGGCCAGGCCGGGGGGCATGGATGACCCCCAGCTACAGAGGGCCCACAGCCTGCCCTTGAAGTACCGCTACCACCCGTCCCATGGCAGCACCTTCATGCTGAACCACAGGCAGTGTAAGAGGAACAGCCTCCAGCTAAGCCCCCCCCCCCCCCAACACCACCACCACCACCCTCCAGCATGATGGAGACATTAAACTAAGTGCACACAAGTGGAGTGACTTATAGCATAGTGCAATGAAACTCACTAACCAATCAGACGAGAGCGATGACTCATGAGGTGTCATGCGTGTGATGTCAGAATGACCTACATGTATAGTTATAGCAAAATAGTTTGCGTCAGATATTGTAGTACTTTGCACTTTGTGATTTAATTAGTTTAGAGCACAGTAGTTCTCTAAATTCCAGTTTGTGCAAAACTAATTTGTACGTTGGTCCCTGACATTCTTCTCACATATTCTGAGGTCTAGCATGACAATATAGATTAACTCAGTGTTTTTCAACCTTTTTTGTGCCACGGCACACTTTTGACACTTAAAATGTCCCACGGGACACTAACATCCTGTGTGAAGAAAAAATAAACATACCATAGCCTAAAATTTCAAATAATACACAGATATGGCCTTATTATGGCTTCTATGCAAGACCTGCTCAATAAAACAAGCGCCCTCTGTTTCATTTGTAGGTGACTATATCTAATTTAATTGTTGTTATGAACTGGATATGTGATGATTCTTTGAATACTGGATATGGGGCCCCCGTTGTACAATGCCTGCATACCACAAATAGTGCAATCATACAATCAATGAGAGCATGTGGTTATAAATTCTTTGATGCAACAGTTGCTTTTCTGGACCAGTGAGTGACATTTGGGTAATTTTCTGCGGCACACCTGATGATCTCTCACGGCACACTAGTGTGTCCCGGCACAGTGGTTGAAAAACACTGGATTAACATCCCAAGAAGGGTTTTTTTTGCTGTTGCCCTGGTATTAAATCAACAATTCCTAGGTGAGAGTGGGACTAAAGCAAAACTAACCTCAGTCTTATGACTTTGTTGGCCACAATACCTGTTCTGGTGGTTCCAGGTAGACTGCAGCATGACTGAGAGTGTTTGGCAGAACCGCCGGCTGACGGATCGTGTTGTCTGTTCTCACCTCACGTCTCCCCTGTGCTTCTCTCCCCCATGCTCTCTCTCTCTCATCCCTCCCTAATCCTCCATTACGATTTCACATCTCCAAATGCCTCTGTTCACTCCGCTGGGTGTGCTGTGCTGCTGTGCACTTGTGTTTGCTGTGGATTTACTCGGGGTGTGTGTGTGTGTGTGTGTGTGTGTGTGTCTTGCTGTGTGGCGTAGGCAATGTTTTCCATACCCATGAGTTTCAAAGCTGTATTTTACCTCTGGGAATATTTGAATCCCTTCTGTGAGAAATGTAATTGGTGTGTGTGTGTTTTATGTGTGTGTGTGTGTGTGTGTGTGTGTGTGTGTTTTTATGTGTGTAAGCTCTGGTGCGTGTGTGTTTTATGTGTATTGTTTGTCTGTGTGCAGGTGATATATATTTAAGCTCTGGTGTCTTTTGTGTGCGTGTGCGCTCTGTGAGAAGTGTGTGATTGAGTTCACTGCTAATAAACACTCTTGTTACCTGTAGTGGATGAGGAGCCACAGTCTGCTCTGTCACCCAAGAAGAAACAGCGCAATGGTGGCATGAGGAACTCTCCCAACACCTCACCTAAAGTGATCAGGTATGGTGTGTGTGTGTGTGTGTGTGTGTGTGTGTGGATGTGCTCTTGTGTGTTTGTGTGAATGCAGAAATGCTTGTCTGATTATGTCTGCTTGTGTGTGATAGTGTGTGTGTGTGTGTGTGTGTGTGTGTGTGTGTGAGAGAGAGAGAGAGAGAGTGTACATGTGTGGCCGTGTGTGTGTATGTGTGTGTGTGTGTGAGTGTTTGTCAGTGTCCTTGAGTGGCATGTAGCCTGTCGACTCCATGCCAGCGCTCTGTGATTGAGTGAGCGCAGAGCTGCCATGTAAATAGAGGAAGGCCAGAGCGACTACTTAACTGCGCCCAGCCCAGTCCAGCCCAGCCCAGCCCAGCCCAGCCGAGCAGCTCAGAGGAACAGTTCTTCCTGTGTTGTTGACCCCTCCCCCAGCTGCCACCATCCACATGTGCGCGCTTAAACAGTGCTGGCACTAAAGACAGCCGCAGCAAATCAGAACGCCCCGTGGCTGCATGGCACGAGGCCGGTTCCTCCATCGCAAAGGAGGGTTCCCTTTGAGTTCTATTTCTGGCACTGGAGGCGATGTTCCAGTAGGGGATAGCGGTGAAGGTGGACGGGGTGGTGTAGGGAGTAGCGGGGGGAGAGGGGGGGGTGCACCCGGGCGTCTCCGCAATCCGATGTGAAATCAAACGTTACCTTGCTTTTATCTTGTCGCCCGGTGTTCGAAAAGATTCGATTGATTCGGACGCATGAAAGGCGCCGGCTCGGCCCAGCGTTCATCCATTAGAGAGGGCGCTGATCAACATTAATAACAAAGCGAGCGAGGACAGGGGAAAGAGGCTCTCCGCACTTCACAATCAGCCCCACAGCATGAGGGCGATGGATTAATGGCAATTTTTATGGCGCTCCATCTCTTCCGTGTTACAGCTATATCATTTAAAGACCCATTAAACTACGCGTGTGTAATTAATTGTTCAAATATTGCTATCAGAGGGTTGATCTAAAAGCGGATTTTTGATTTTTAACACTTTGTGTGTTTAATTAAACTGTGCCTGGCGGATGCCTTCATCCTCATGGTAACACAGACACAGATAAAAAAAAAGCCTATTTAATGTTATATTACAGGATAGTATACAGTACACACATTCATATCTCATATCTTGTTTTTTTTTTTATAATGCATCTTCTCTGCTTGCTTTTTGTTCCTAAACATTAGACACACCGTGTAAATATCTCTTTGTGTATAGGAAGCCCTACAGCACCCACACTGCTCCAGAGGAGGACTGAATAGCGTAGCCTAAGGGATACTTTATTCCTACAAGCAGCATAAAACACATTCTGGTGTACCATATCAAATATGGTTTTCCAGCCGCAGCAAGAGCCTTCAGGCCCTCGTAAATAAGTAATGATCAACAGATTGGATGTGGGTTTGTGAAGAGCTTGCCTTTGTCGTTTTGCATGATGGGAAGGTGGTGGTGGTGGTGGTGTGTGTGAGAGTGTTTGTATGTGTGTGTGGGGGGGGGGGTCGGGGGGGAGTGAAAGTGGAGGAGCAGGGGAAGTGAGGACTGGGTGGGGGTTGGGGGATGGTGTGGTGGGGGTAGGATGGGGGTTCAAAGCGCTTACAGCCAGCTGCGGGTGCAGAGTGAAATGCGCTTGGGCAGGCGGGAGTGTGCAGTGTGTGGATGTGGTCGGTTGAAGCGAGCGAGTGAGTGGGGCGGCTGGGCTGATGCTGGTGTGACAGGCCCCAGTGCTGCAGAGGAGAGGAGAAGAGAGGAGAGAGGAGAGGAGGGGGGGTGAAGGGGGTGGGGGTCCCTTTATTCTCCTATTCCCCTTCATCCAGCTCCTCTTCAAAGTGACCCTGGAGTGGACCGTGGGGTTTGCGGGGTGCGGGGTTGTTTACGCGACCGGTGTGGAGGATAATGTTTCTGACACCCATTCACTCAGAGGTTTAGCATATTTCAAACACACACACACACACACACACACACACACACAGATGTGACTGCATGCACACAGAGTCTCTCTTTTTCTCTCTAACACACACATACACACAAACTTTAATAAGTGTACAAACTATATGCATATGAATTCAAAAACACTCACTAACAGTGTGTGTGAGAGAGAGAGAGAGAAAGAGAGAGATGCTCCCCCTTGTATTGCAGTCTGAATGGCGATCAACACACCATGCCCCAGTACTGGGCCTCATCACAGAGACAACATGGCCTCCCCATCTTCCTCCTTTACCCCCTACGACCTCCTTCGCCCCACAAATTAACACTCTTCCCAGGGCCAACTCCTGATCAGTCACGGCCTGTGAGCCTCTGAGCGCATCTCATGCCCATTTTGTTTGGGGGGGGGGGGGGGGGGGGGTTGGGATTCATCCTTGGAGCTGCAGAGGGGAGGTGCAGACATCACGTTAGGGCGCATTGGAGCCGCGTGGCACGTTGCGCTCCACACCAGCCTTGACAGCTCGTCGCCACGCCGACGTTGGAGGAGAGATGGATGGCTGTCGTGCCCCCGCCTCCCCATGCCACTCAGGCCAGGCTGGCATTGCTGTCGCATCACAGTGACCGAGAACTGAGAGAGAGAGAGAGAGGGGGGAAGTGTGTGTGTGTGTGTGTGTGTACATGTGAGTGTGTATGTGTCTGTGTGTTATATGCTATGGTTGTGTGATATAATTGGTTGTCCCTTGTCTTTATATCTCATCACTGCACAGTTTTTAAAAAAGATATTTCATAACTAGCCCTATAGTGAATATTTAAATATCAATTTATAGTGTGTATCGTATGAGTCCCATCACTGTACCTTGGCACTGTTAGCACCTTGTTCACTATGTTTCCCATTAGGTCGTATACTGTTTATTGTACATGGTTCTGAAGTAGGTATGTACAAATGGATGTGCCCCCACCCCATTAAACCTTTCCCCAAAACATATTTAGCCTCAGATTGTGTTCAACCTCCAACTTCTCTTAAAACACACGGAATCCAGGTCATGTATCGCAGGCTGTGGGAGGAGCAGGGGAGGGAGGAGAGGAGATGGAGGGAAACTCGCCCTGCTGAAAGGAGTTTGTGCTCTCGCCCCAGGGTTCCTCAAAGGCAGATATTTCCATCCCTCTCTCTTTCTCTCTGTCTCTCTCTCTCTCGCTCTCTCTCTCTCGCTCCCCTCAGGCCTGAGGGATGCCAGTTTGTGCAGACACCACCACAGACCATGATCACACACACACACACACCACGCACACAAACCCTCTCTCTCTCTCTCTCTCACACACACACACACACACGCACACACATACACATATACAGAAACATGCCTTCAGTCTGTGTGAGATATTCACAACGGCTTTTGGAGTGCTCTGTCTGCAGTTTTACGAGACTGTGCTGACAGTCAGAGAGAGAGCCTTTAATGTCCCATCTTGTTGACGTCCATTTGAGGTTCTGGATTGGTCAGCAAAGAATGATTGATGGAGTGTATGCAGTGATCAGTTGTCTCACTCGGGCATCATGATGAAAATACACAGTAGTCCCTGTTCACACTCTATCCCAGTTTGCCTCTGTGTGTGTGTGTGTGTGTGTGTGTGTGTGTGTGTGTGTGTGTGAGAATGAGGTTCAGACACTCATAGCAGTGCTGCAACAGCAGCCACAGCAGCCTCTGATAGAAGAGATGCCGTTTATTTCTGACGCTCTGCTGAAACTTTAATGCCGCTCGGTTTGGAAAGCAAATATGATTGGGCAAATCACTGAAATATTTAGTGTGCGGCCTGTTACTGCTCGTAAATGGCACACACAAACGTACACACACACACACACACACACACACACACACACACACACACACAGCACACAGACCAAAGGTTTGTGAGAACATGCTCACACATGGATGTTAAACCGCACAGACATATACTCTCAACACATCACATCACTTACCAGTGGTGCAAACTGCAAAGAGCAGCATGCTTAATGCTTTTAAACACAAGTTTGCACACACACACACACACACCAAACACACACACAGAGGGACAAATACACACACACACACACACATAAATATACAGATTCACTCACACTCACATACAGACTCACTCACACACATGTACAAGCTAAGTGTGTGTGCTGTGTGGAGCCGCGCGTCAGAACTCATCTGTGTAATTGGCCCTCCGTCTTCCTGCCAGTCCGTCAGCCCCGGCGCACGGCTGCCACCTCCTTCTGCCTCCGTGCCAGTCCAGATGCCAGCCCCGATGCCACTCAGCTCGGATGACTTGTCCCGCCGCGTGGCACGCCGGCATACCCCTTCTGACAGGACGGAGCCGGGAAGTAGACCACCGCTGTCAAACAGAGGGGCGTCAGCGTGGACGAGGCACAAGTCATTTGTTGTGCTTCTCATTGACTTAATGAGCCTAAACAGGGAGGCTAACGCGCGCAGCATTAGCTTAGCGGCTAGGGGAAGTTGCCGCCATCGAAAGGCTTCCCACACAAATATGTCACATGTTGTGACTCTTGCTTTTTGGTGGTGGTGGCGGTGGTGGTGGTGGTGGTGGCCATCTCGCATGTCACCTGTCACCGCTCGAAATAGAATTGATTCAAGCTAATGATGGCGAGTCATCCTTAGCCACTTGCTATCCTCCATCTTGGAAAAAAAGACAACTCCTCATGATGGATGGATATGTAATATACACCTCACTGTTGCATCCATACAATAACAACCTGCTCAGTGCAATGATAACAAGCTGCTGAGTCCCTCTCATTAGCCCAAGGTATGGGCATACAAGCTTGTGGTGCTAATGCATCCATATGTTGTCAGCCGTCAGAGACGCCTGCTATATTTACATGGGAGCTGTAATGTCTTCTT